>NC_051282.1:8014606-8314606 GCF_015220745.1 Sebastes umbrosus | reverse complement strand
TTCACACACACACACACACACACACACACACACACATAGCGCCACATGCTGCCCCTCTTATCCACACACGTTTGCACACACATAGGGCTACATACAGAGAATACACACACACACTCATTATTATTCTATTCACACACTTATATTTATATTCCATATTGTATATAGACCCCTCTCACTGTAAATAATGCCATTGTCCATACAATTTTTATTACATTTTAAAAACATTTGTATAGTTGATGTTGTTTTGCACAATCTTGTGAGCACTGCCACTTTGCATTTCACTGCACATCCTGCATGAGTATGTGACAAATAAAACTCTTGAATCTTGAAACATGACAAGAAACAAAGAAAACGACCGCCTGAAACAGCTAGACAACTTAAAGGCTACTGATTATTCACTTTTCCAATGACCCTTGAAGGCAGCATTAAGAAAAAAAGAGCCAATCAGGATTTGTAGAGGGCTCTGTTGCATCATCTGTTGCCATGTGGACAGAGATACAAGAAATAACTTTCACTTTCGGGTTCTTAGAAATTGGAGCATTTCTATCGCAGTGGAATGGACACAGACCACAATGTAATGATAAGCACATGCAAATAGATTCTTTACCATATATAGTTTCCGCATAAACACACACCACACACACTTTTTGGCATACAGTCACACAGTAACAAAAAGCATGGGTATGCACTTACACAATAAATACTTCTGAGGTAATTAGAAAAGTTCCTGTGCGTGCGTGTGCTTATAATAGTATTGTGTGTGTGAGTGAGTGTGCGTGCATCTATTTAGGTGTGTCATTGTGATAGCCATTTAGTCCTTCAATTGTCAAATTAGTATGTGTTTGTGTGTTTACGCAGTGTTTACACTGATTACAAGTCTGTGTTGTTGACAACAAGATGTTCTCTTCACTCCTCTTCTCACCATCAGTCCAGTCCTTGCTTCACTTCTTTAACTGCACACTATTCCTGTAGAAAGAGGAGGGTCAGCAGGAAACGACAGCTCATCAGGACTCAGACCCTTTTCTCAACAAACTGAAGACCTTTAATCCCTGATTCAGTCGGGCGGTTAGATTTCAGTTTCATTCTGACGGCTCCCTGGATTCCAGCCACTAGCATCTTCATTGTAATGTTTTGTGTTGATATTAGAGCAGATGGCTAGATTTCACACTGAATACACACCGGAGTCAACTTACCAACCGATCCACTTTGCAGCTACAGAGCTGTAGTTCAGCCTCACACTTGTGTTTTATGTCAAAGTGAGTTTTGGAAAGAGCATGTGGCAGCGAAAATCTCAAACCAAATGTGAGCAGACTTCATCTTAGCCGACATCTTGAACAGATTAACAGCAGTGTGCACAGTAGCATCCACATACAGCAATTCATCAAATATTTTTCTATTGAGTAGATTGCACACTATCTAATAATCGCCTCCTGCGATTGTTACGATGGCGGTAGCTTGTGTGTGCAGTTTTTAGAAGCAGCAGGGCAGGAGGCCAATGGCAACAGAGTCAACATAACCAACTCTTGGTAGGAGCTGATAGCACAGGTACAGGTTGTGACTTGGATTGTTGACAGTATAGCTCATGATTAATTGCTGCACTGCTGGCCATGGAGAGTTATTTCAAATGTGGTGGAGCTGACTACAGGCTTTTGCCTTTCACAAGAAGTGCAAACAGTGTGGCAGAAACATGATGGGGAGATCATGAACACTTTATTCACGCCTATAGAATCTAACAACGCTGCATTCTATCTTTCCTCACAAAACAAACATGACAAAATTGAGCAAAACGTTGTTGTGTAATGTCGGGGAAACTTTTGCGACATCCAGGACAAACCATCCATCCATTATCTGTAAACGCTTATCCTATTCAGAGTCGTGCAGGGGGGCTGGAGCCGATCCCAGCTGGATTGGTCGCCAGACTATCACAGGGCTTGACACATAGAGACAGACAACCATTCACGCTCACATTCACACCTACAGGACAATTTAGAGTCAACAATAAACCTGCATGTCTTTGGACTGTGGGAGGAAGCCGGAGAACCCGGAGAAAACCCACGCTAACACGGGAAACTCGACACAGAAGGGCCCCAAGCCGGGTTTGAACCTTACACCCTCTTGCTGTGAGGCGGGACAGTACCCACTGCAGGACACACCAGATCCACATAACACATAATAGCCTACTGCTTACTGACTGGGCTGAAATGAGTGACGAGATGATCAGCAGAGAAGGATGGACTGAAGAGTCCGGAGTGCACTGAGGTGACCTTTGGCTGGGTGAATACTCTGAATAGTGCAGTACAGTAGGAAACGGTGGCCAACTAACAGGGAGACTGTGCTTTAAATACACTGGGAGTCAAGTGGAATAGTGTTCAGACCAGTACCGAAAGCATAAAATGATTTCTGCTGTAATAACTTTCCAGAGTTGTAAACTGTCCTCGTAATATGATAACTCACTGTGGCATGTTCTGGCAACTGATAAGCCTTGAAATTAACAAATCTACTGTATGACTCAAACAGGCACTCCTGGGTCTCAGACAGACAGTCTGCAGTGATGGTGTCATACAATGTAAAATATGTGATTTGTCATTTTGAGTCTGAGGTGTAGTTTATGATCACAGAGCAGAGCCGACTGAACACGTATAATACACACATGAATATCTAGTTTGAGCTGATGTTCAGGTTTATCATCAATGTCACCTTGCGTGTCTTTGTGCTGTATGTTTGAAGGAGTGGTGGAAAATAACTTTGTATATTTACTCAAGTACTATACTTAAGTGCAATTTTACTCAATTGCACTTTACTTAAGTATCTCTCTGTTATTTTCACTTCTACACCACCACATTTCAAAGGGAAATATTGTTCTTTTTACTCCACTACTGTAAATGTATCAGACAGCTATAGTTAAAAGTTACTTTTACCCTACCTACAGCCTTTGGTTTGTGACCCCTTATTTAAAAAGCACTGTCTAAGGGTCTTTTTTCAGATGTCAATGAGTTGTTAGCAGTTCAACTAAGGAGAAGTTTTCCCTCTAAACTTCTCAGCTGGTTTCATTTAAAGAATAATTTGAGGCCCAAGGAGGTAAAATCGGCAAAGTTTCCTTTTAAGTAAGGGTTTGAAAGCAGGACTTTTACTTGAAGTATTTGTTTAGAGTGGCATTGGTGCTTTTACATACGCAAGTAAAGATCTGAATACTTATTCCACCACTGGTGTGAGAAGACAAAAGGCAAAAATGACCCATTGTTCCTGAAGCTTACACGATTAATGAATGAATCAGTTGTCAGTGCAGTTTTGAATATCCCCAAATTCTGCAACGAGATGCATAATTTAAGTAAGTGCCATTGACAATATTAAACATAGCTTTCCTCTAAAGGTGTTCTGTGTGATTCAAAATGCTGATGTCAGCCCATAGATTACCGTGACCTCACCCATTGGACTGCTGTTTTGAAGCCTCAAGTTCAGCATTTTGGCCGTCGCCATCTTGTTTTTTTGCAACCAGAAGTGACACGAGAGGGCGGACCTAAGTACAACCGAACGCTTTTCACGTTGTACTTAGATCCACGGTTTCAGATGACCAAAATGTTAAAATTAACTTGTAGCGACCTGTCAATCACAAGGTAGCCACGCCCTAAAGGATCCCCTGCTTTATGGTCTATTTGACTCTAAATGGGACCATAATTTACTAAATGAACATCATGCTGTATTGAAGAAGACTTGAAACTAGTGATTGAGACCACAAACTCATGTTTACAATGTTTACTGAGGTAATAAATCAAGTGAGAAGTAGGCTCATTTCCTCATAGACTTCTATACAAACAGACTCCTTTTGCAACCAGAGGAGTCGCCCCCTGCTGGCTATTAGAAAGAATGTAAGTTTAAGGCACTTCAGCATTGGCTTCACTTCACAGACCTAAAGGTTGCCGCCATATGAATAAAAACAATTACACCACATAACACACTCAACTTGGCTCCTCATCAAGCAACAAGTCCCGACTTCTTCACCGTGTTTCACTCGTCAATATTTACTTTTCTTTGCCAGTTGTAAAGGCTGATTCATGTGCCTGGCAGTACTTGAGTATAGTACTGAAAACACGGCCATATCAATCAAAAGATAATATTCGACCTTGGCAGCAAACCAGTAAATTTCTCTGACACAGTGTGGGCAGCACATTAGTGGGAAATTCACCCCTTCCTCAGAGTTCCCCAGAAGACAGAGGCTTCATGTCGTGATGCTCCTATTAGACTTTTACAGTACAGCTGACAGACTGGTTTCTCAGAGCCACTCCGGCTTTTCAAGTAAACCTGTTGATTCACTCACTGTAACTGTATTACTGTAAATTGTTTCCCTTCCTGAATGACCTTTGTATTTCAACAGAACGGCTGAGACAGACAACTCTGATTTTGTAGTTTAAAAACGCTAAGTTAAGTGAGTTGATAGTTGGAGATATGTCGTGATTTCAGCCCTGGGGATATGTCCATGACAATGAAACGATTCCAGAGTTTCTGCTGCCCATTTTTTTGGAAAGAGCAAGTGGAAAACAATGACATGCATTGTTCTGTCAGAGTACACAGGAAACAAAGACACTTCAGTTATTGTAATATCACTGGGGGACGACCAGTGGGATGAACGAATGAGGGCACGAGGACAAATTAAAGTTTTTCTGAGCGCTTTAGTTATTATTTTCCAGTTCTTTGACTAAATTTGGCCTCATGAATATCTTCTTTTTAAAAAAGCAGCTATTCTGGGTAGAGAAGAGTCACTGTCAACTCTGACATTGAAGAAAAAAATCACAGATTGAGAATATTTTAAGAGTAAATGATTTGAGCAGATGTTTTTCCCAATAACATTTCATATGCATTTCGGCAGCCGGATGACCTGAATTTGTTCAACATCAGGCAGCATTGGAAACTACTGAGGCCTAAGGGATTTTATTGGCTATAGCAGTAAAATGCAAAAATGCTGTGGTACTTCCCATAAGCAACAGAAATTCATGGAAGACATTGTATTTTCACATTTAATGGTAATACGTTTGGTGCTAAGGTCACTCATGCCTTCATTGAACCAGATTGCACAACAGATACTGTATGTGTTTATTTCTCTGTGTTTTCCACGTTGTGAATAAGAAAGTAATAAATGCCCCTGAAATTTTCTAGAACCTCCTTACTATAATCAGTAAGGATTCAGTGAAACACAGCTTCTCATTTCACTGTAGCTCTACTTCCACTTTCATCCCAACTCAATTGTGTTTTGACAGATGAAAACAGGAACAACTGGATCAAATTGACTGGTTCGGAACTTTGTCAGGCGCTGCTAATGTCTGTTGGCTCTTGTCTTCCCTCTGATCAACTCTTACATACAATAACATTCAGAAAAGGAGATAAAATAAACTGCTGTGATTACAATGCCCTCTGGCTGAGTTTTACATTAAGGTGTTTTGGCTGCAGGTCAGGTGGACGTTCTGGTCTGTTTGCCAAAGAGACTGAGAAATGCCAAAATGTATAATTATTAACTATTTTACGAGGTTTCATGGTGGTTGGCAACAACCAAAAGAAAAAGGTGGCTGCCAAATGAGATCACTCACAAGCAAAAGCAAAAACACTATCCACAGTACCTAACAATCATCTAAACCAGTGGGCAACCTCCGGGGTCTGAAAAGTAAAGCCAATGCTGAAGTGCCTTAAACTGTCATTCTTTCTAACAGCCAGCAGGGGGCGACTCCTCTGGTTGCAAAAAGAAGTCTGATTGTATAGAAGTCTATGAGAAAATGACCCTACTTCTCACTTGATTTATTACCTCAGTAAACATTGTAAACCTGAGTTTGTAGTCTCAATCGCTAGTTTCAAGTCTTCTTCAATACAACATGATGTTCATTTAGTGACAGAGTGCTACAGGGATGAGTCTTAAAACCCGGAAATGAGTTAGCATTTTAGCACTTCCGATTCCCTCATCTGGAAGTCAATGGGTTTTTTTGAATGGGGTTTTAATAAGATGCCTGAGGTCTGTGGTTAACACAAGCTCAAGAGATTTTAACGGTTTGTTCTAGGATATAAAATACATCAATAAATACCCCACTCGTGAATTTTGAAGCTTTTACGTGTCTTTAAAAAAAGGTGGTTGCTAACAAATGGCTAAATGAGACTGCTAAACGTCATCACGCCGAACACTCGTCCACCTTTACAGCCTTGTTGTGTATACTCACGCTCATGCGACCGTGGTGTATGTCGTTTATAGCCTAATGTTAGCTTTTTACTTCTGGTGATTGCATTCACACTTCAAAAATCATAAAAGTTGTGTTCATTTGTGGAGATTATCTTGCTGATCAAAACATGTAAGCATCATAAACGTTTGTTTGCCACAGAGCTTATTTTCTGCAATAATCCAAAACTCAATGGAAAAATCCCATTGGCTTTTTGTCGAGTGAACCAGGGTGATGCTAGCTTCCTGGTTGGCCTACAAAAATACATCATCCCTGGAGCACTCTATTGTGGTCCCATTTAGAGTCAAATAGACGATAAAGCAGGAGATGCTTTAGGACGTGGCTACCTTGTGATTGACAGGTCGCTACCATGGCGTTGTCTGGTCTGGGAGTTGTCTGTGTTTTTGTCTTACAACTTTAAACCTTTCACAGTGTGTTTTCAGTTCATGAAAGTAAACTTGAACAGTTTGGTTGCCTAAAAATGTGTTAAATCCAGCGTTTGGTTGTACTTAGCTCTACCACCTCTCCTGTCACTTCTGGTTGCAAAACAAAATGCCAAACTCGAGGTTTCAAAACGGCATTCCACAAACCAATGGGTGTCGTCATGGTGACTACGTCTACTTCTTATATACAGTCTTTTATATATACATGATAATTTCCCAGAATGCAAGATGTCATACTTTCTTCAACAAACTTTCCTAGTATTGTTTTTAACACATACATTTAAAAAAAATCTCATTATTGTGGTCAATTATTCAGCATTTATTTCCTTCCTCTAGCACCTTTGTTTCATGCCTTCTTGTAAAGCTCAAAATAAACTAATTACAGGTGTGCGATAAGAAGCCACTCAAAATGAAACTGTAGAACACACACACACACACACACACACACACACACACACACACACACACTCTCTAAAGGTGATAGTTGTTGGTTTAGCGCCAGCGCATATCAGGACACACTGCCATAACATATTTACTTTAACAGCCATTCATGCCTTATCATTGTGACTGGCTGTGCGGCAGAGTTACCAGCGAATCCTTATCACTGAATATGAACATAAAAATTAAAGTACAGCAAACTGAAAGTTAAGCCCAGGAGACAATAATTTATGGTACACTTCTCATCATTTTGAGATTGTCCTCATATTGAAAGTACATTCTGCTATGGAGCAAGACCTGATGACCACATGGGAGGAGGGGGCAATGACCCAGCATGGAAAACTTCCAAGATACAACAATACGCAATACGTCTGTGCAAATGTTAGCCACAGATAAACAACAAGAAGAAGAATAGACTTTAAGCTTTGAAGAAAGTTCCTGTTTTCCAGACAAGAATTTTTTTCTCTTTGTTGAAAGGTGGAGTGAGACAAAGAGGGAGTTGCTATGACCAGAACACCTCGGGTCTGCTAAGGTTTCAATTTACCCAAAACAAAGCCACGGATGAGGACACACCCACACAGGCCATGTTCATTATCTAACATTCATCTTTGGTGTTCCCAGGAAAAACTGTACAAAACACTATCTGATCCTTGTGACCTGAAGATTGCAGATCAACAAAACATTAGTGCATTGAATCTTTAATCGTTACCAGTATCTCTGCAGTGAAAAACAACAGCACCGAAGCATCAGCTCGCTCCTGCAGAAACTTCCAAAGTGCATGTCATCTGCTAATATTTAGCCAACACCAGTTATGTCTCTGGATCTTCTACCAAACATGCAACCTTTAAAAAGTTAAGACAGACTGTGACAAAGCTCATTTGGTTTAATACAAAGGGCTCCTGCAGGAATAGAAACAACAGATTTTCCCTACGCTGTATTTTTCATGCATCTGTCATCCATTGAGGAGCTCTCTTAAACCGCAGGCTCTCAAGCAAATGAAAAAAAACAAGAGTTACCATATGTCCAAATGTGGCTACAGTAACAAACTGATCCCAGATCATTTTAACTGCAATATAGTGTTATAGTGCTCTATTAATGCATGTATTTTCTGTTGAACTGCTGTATTCATTCATGCAGACACACACACACACACAGCCTGTAAAGATCTGTAATGAGACACAACAAGCTCTCTGTTAAGCTGGCTGTGTTTCAGTCTCTGGCTTCTCTCCCAGTTTCACAGAAATGAAACTCATGTAGTATGCCCACATGTGGAAATAAACACGGAGTGTGTAAGAATAAACACGCAAGACACATACACACTGTAACAAACTGCACTGTATGAAACGATAGGGATATAGAATATGTCTGCAATGCATGTAAGAAATCACACACTGTCATGCAGAGACAGCAGTGTTACTGTGTGTTAATGTGTGTGTGTTTCTGATCAAGCAGAGACCCGTATATATACCCAGTCCTCCTTCTCTCTGCCTGTCTCTCTCTCCTTACTTGAATCACATCTTGCTGCACAGATCTAAATGTATTCTGCATGCTCCAACATGGCCCTGTACACATAATGTTCAACACCCTCATTAAAAGTAAAAATAGATAAGATTCGGTATCAGCGATTATTCTCAAAGCCGCATACAAAATACACACTGATACAGTGTGTGAACCATTTTGTTCATAAAGTGGAGATACAAAATAGCAAAGTTGTTCCACAATGAGATATAAGACCTGTTCTTAAAGGTGACTGATAATAATTCATTTTTTAAAAGTTGTTTGTTTTGGTCAATGGGAACCTTTAAAGGTGCTCTATACGATATCCACAGCATTAATATAGCAGCAAACAACAATTTTCTATGTAAAGACATAAAGGAGTAATGTCAACCTGAGCAGAGAATGAAGTCACTTTCCCTCCGTGTATGTTGTAATCAGAGCTTCTCTGTGCTTTGTTGACGTAGCTGGGCCTGCTGAGTGTACTTTTAGCGCATGTGAGCATGCCCCATTGGCTAGCTCACAGCTGCCGCTCTGCGTTGCTCTCATATGGCAGTTACAGCTGATAACGTCGTCCTTGCGGAAACGTAGCACCCCAAGGTAAACACTGTTAGCTTTGTCAGCACTGTTACTGTTGTTTGCATTGTTAACACCGTTAGCTGTGAGCGGCCGTCTCTAGAAGGTCACCCGCAAATTGCGAAAACTTGCAAAAACTCTTGCGTGACTCGCTGCCTGACGACCTGTATTAATCTTAACCATTCGAGGTCAATGCCTAACCTTAACCATCTCTCGAGAATTTTCGCAATTTGTACGTTACGTTTCTAGACACGACCGCTGCGAGCCACCGCCATGTTGAGAGCCACCGCCATGTTGAGAGCCGTGCAGCGGCAACAGAAATGCTCCGAATCTCGCATTTAGCACCTTTAAAAGAGCACTCCACCAATATAGCACTATAGCACTCCTACAACACAATGCAGCAGAACCAGAAATAACATCTTTTGTATTCCACAAATTATTCTTCCTAGTCAAAACCTGCTGCCTACATTAACCATAATGCAACTCAACTACAGAGCTCTGGTAAGCTCACTACTTTCTAACGCCACACTCCCAGATTTCTTTTCATTTTCTAACTTGTAGTCTTCAGCCCCAAGTAGCATCACTTATTAGACTTTGCAGCTTCTTCTGGAGCCAAAAAAGCTTTATACAACTCCCCCAGGGCCTGCAAACAGACTGTGATGCATTTGAACAATCACCTTTAACCTTTAACAATCCAAGATGAGTGGGAAAAAGCCAAAGAGTTTGATCTCAAAGCTCCAGAGATGATTAACACCACCAGATGTACTACATCATGGAACCAGTAGGCTAATCTGAGTACTAGCTGAGTCAGACTAGTCCTGATAAAATGAAACTAACCATAACACAGGCATATAGTATGACCTCATACAGCATTTCTTAGCTATCATCTGCCTGCCGGCCTGCCTGCCTGTCTGCCTGCCTGTCTGTCTCTGCCTCCTTAAGCAATGCCAGCTGACCTTGAGTCTTTCCTTAACTTTCTGTTTGTCTACCTCGCTCTTTTGTAACCTGACCACCTGCTGGGGCAGCTTAGTTCATCTGGCTCTCACTGAAAACATGTTTATATTTACTCGAACTGCGTGCATTTGTGTGTGTGTGTGTGTGTGTGTGGTGTGCAGACATTTGACATGATTTCTAAGATGATGTTTTCATGTGCAGGTATATTTAGAATTAGCTTGTAATGACCTCACTGTACACTACACTATGTATTACTTACCAATATGCAAAATGCATGAATTATTTGGCATGAGACACTGATTAAGTAATGTATCGTCTGCCAAAACATAACACACAAACACACACACACACACACACACACACAAACTGGTACAAACTGGTACAAACTGGTTGTAGATAATTAGAAATCATCAAAATAAGCTGGAGTTCATGACTGCAGCCAGATTTGACTTCATGTGAAACAGTTGGCACTCAGAAACACACCTCATTGTCTCACTGGTCATGTATTAACCACCATATCTAACTACAGCTAAAGAGGAACATGAACTATATACTATGATGTGTCATCTGTGTCTCATTAATACCACACAGGATCATTACAGGAACACAGGATTCACAGAGGCCTGAGGTGGCTTTGTGTTGGAATGTCAAAACAGTGAAATGACCGTCAGGATGTCACAATATGAGCATTTCTGAGATGACACATCCAAGGTGAAGGCCTAAAGAGAGAGATATTTCTGCAGAAGAGCCTGCTATTAACAACTAATGAAGAAGTGCAGGGGAGGATTTGGTTTCCCTCGTGGCTCGAGTCAACTGATTTGTTCACTACTGCTTTTTTTTTTTTTTTTTTTTTTAAATAGAAAGGTCAAAATATTCCTTGTTATGTGACTTAATATTATACATGATTGCTTTCTGACTGCAGAGATAAAAAATAATAAAAATACACCAGATGTGCCGGATTTTTATCAGGAACTTCTCTATAACATTTTGAAATTTTAACACTATTTAGGTGAAGGTTTCAAATAAGCACAGTGGTTGGTTTTTTTACCTCTTTCTGCACTTTATATTATTATTATTTTTTCACATGTTTGTGTAGTCTTTATTTGTGCTAAATAAAAAAATAAAAAAATAAAAAATAAAGAGTAAATAAATACTTTATTTTTTTATTTTAAATTTCTTTTTTATTTAATTTTACTTTGTTTTCTGTTCTTTTTCCTTTTTGCATCATCAATTGGTGATGGTTGAAATTTTAACATTATTTAGGTGAAGGCTTTAAATAAGCCCAGTGGGTCTGTTGCCTCTTTCTGCACTATGTATTATTATTATTATTTCTTTTTTTTCATATGTTTGCATAGTCTTTATTTGTGCTAAATAAATAAATAAATACAAAATTAATAAATAAATCAACAAATAAATAAATAAAGAATAAATAAAGAATAAATAAATAGATAAATACTTTATTTTTTTATTCTAAATTTATTTTTTATTTAATTTAATTTTGTTTTCTGTTTTTTTTTTTTACCTTTTTTTGCATCATCAATAGGTGATGGTTGGATGGGAGGGGGCTTTGGGTGGGGTACCAATACCAAAATATGGAGGGACAATCATTTACATTTGTGCTCTATTTGTTTTTTTCTGTCCACCTGATGTTACTCCCAACAAATGATTACAGGAAAAACAAGAAAAACATGTAACCTGTAATATAAACTGCTTCAGGCCATCCCACACAGTAAAACATCCTGTGCTCTTTTGAAATTTAATTTAATTATACATATTTAAATTAGAAAAAAATGAATGAATGAATAGCATCATTCTTATGAAAAAAAAAAACATAGACAGAGAACAACATAACGCCAAAACATTAAAACAACGTTCATAAAACACCACTTCAACCCAGACGAACCATGTGTAGTAAAAACGCTGCCAGTAGGTACTCGGATCTGTCACCTGTTTCTGTAAACGTCCTTCTGTCATGTGGTTTTGTGGTTTTCTTGAAATTCTCAAAATACTGACTGCGACGAGTCGAATTGAAAGAGTTCAGTTTCACTTTCGGTTTGTGTTTCAGAGAAATGATTGACTTAGAGTAAGCAGGAGGAGGAGGAAGAGCTGAGATATAAAAAGGCAGACGCGCTTACCACACCAGTATGTACACGATCCACGATCAGACAGAGTCCTAATCACGACTAAAACTGCCTCAGCTGTCAAAGACAAGCTTTGCCCTCCATCCACTATCCACCCTGACGCGGATTATCTGCAGGACATTCACTGATCCCAACGCAGTGTTTTGTGGGATTACAGACACACGGATCTTTAACAGCCGCTGTTGTTTGAACAAAACGGTAAGACTTAACCCTGACTGGAGTTGTGCTTTACTGTTGGCTGTTTGGAAAGGGCAGATATGGTGCTTTTTGTCTGCGCCGTGCGCAATGGAAACAATACGGGATTAAAATGTTAAAATGTGCCTCTGAGTGCATGGACCTTTTTTGGGCAAAAATGCATGTTGGATTTCACTCCTGTTTGTCCAGATGTTAACAGCAGCTTGACTGAGACAACTTTGCAGTCAATGAAATCTACTCCAGCAAAGATAAAGATCAGAAATATAGGATTATAGTTTGACTTTTATCTCCATGGCTCCACTGCATGTGTTTTTGGCATTGAAGCCTTTGAAGCATTGAATCCCCCAAAATTACAACACCTGTTAATCATTACCTTTTCCTGGAATGTTTTTTTTTTTTCTTTCTTGTAATCCACATTGGACTACACAGGAAGAGGGTGAATCATTCATAAAGTAGGACAGTTGAGATGTGATGAGAGTTTTTTGTGTAAATTGTAACTCAGCTGATGAGTAGTTACAGATGTTCAGGCTCCAGCGTTTAGTGTTTCAAACCATTTATGTCCTGGAAAACTCATGTAGAACAAAAACTACTTTCAGTCCGCAAGGTAAACCCTTCAGTTTTTATTTTTTTTTATTTATCATTAGCTTGAAAACGTTGGATTTAAACCTGGTATTTCAGTCATTGAGGCAGAAGTGATAAAGAAAAAAAATATGGAGTGTAAGAAAAAATGGAATATCGCGATATGTTTTGTGATTTGACTGATTCTTAAAAACACTGTATTGATTTTTAATTAATAGTTTACATGCAAAGATTAACTCAGTCAATACTTTATTTCATTTGCAAAGAGGTGCGCCCTCTTGGTCTATGTGGCCTTTCGAAGTACTGCTATGATGTTGGATGTTACAGTAACTGATAAATGCAATTGCAGATCTGTTCTGATTGCTTAAAAAAGGTTTATTTTTTAAATCAGATTTTATAAATATGGTGGTGTGTTCTATAAAGTATTTTTAAATCTAATTTTAAGAAAACTGTCAGTATAAACTGACAGTTTAAAATTAGATTTAAAAATCGCGATATATCACCTTACTTACCGTATCGCAATATATTGAATTGTAACCCCTGTATCATGATACGTATCGTATTGCCAGATTCTTGCCAATACACAGCCCTATCTACTGTAAGCCCCATAAACTATGTGTGTGTGTGTACAGTAATGTCTGACATCAGAGCTTACTGTATTTTGGCCTAACCGCAGATTCCAGTCATATCAAACACAGTCCTGGCTCCATGGAAACTTGAATGTATTTCTAACCAACACTTAGAGACAGTCACTGACTTGTTCATAGCCCCCCTCCCCACACACACACATGGAAGTCTTTCTCCTTTTAAAGCATCAGGACCTTACATAGGCATTGTGTTGTTTTTGTGAATGATGATTTTCACTGCCCCTGTCTTTATATACGTTCTGTCAGGAAGATGTAAATAACTTTAGTTGCTGTAATAATTTGCTTTATATTGTTTGATAATAACGGTTTCTTTCTTGTCTCGTCTTTCAGGATGTCAGTGTGGTGGTCAGAGATGGGAGAGGGTCTGGGGCCGCTCTCCCCTGTAGGATGGTAGCCGACAGCACAGTGGAAGGCCATGACAAGACCCAGTCGTCAAGCTCATCTTCGTCATCCTCATCCTCATCCTCATCATCATCTTCCTTGTCCTCCTCATCATCACTCTCATCCCAGGAGGCCCCGCTCGCTCTCAGCCCTCACCGCACCGAGTCGGAGCAGCTCCAGCGTCGCGCGGCTCCGGATCCAAACCCGAGGTTGCTGGCCGTCCCCTCCGTGTACCTCACCCACTTCCCCACATTCACCTGCAAGGAGGACTGCAAGATCATCACCGACACCGCTGCCAAGCTCGAGCGCAGCGCCTTCTACTGGGGCCCCCTGGGAGTGGAGGACGCCCACCGCATGCTGCGGGACGCGCCGCTTGGCAGCTACCTCATCCGCGACAGTCGCCAGAAGGACGTCTTCTTCACGTTGTCCTACCACGGCAAGAGCGGGCCGGTGAGCGTTCGCATCGACTACAAGAAGCAGAAGTTCTCGCTGGCAGGCAACGAGCGCTGCTTCCTGACACTGTTCGCCCTCTTGGAACATTACAGCAATTCCCCCAAGAAAAGTCTGAGCATCCCGTACAGGAAATGGGAGCCGACGCTGCAGGAGCTGTGCAGAACGCGCATCATGGGGCTGTGCGGCGGGGCGAGCCGGGTGCCGGAGCTGCCACTCACTCATGTCGTCCAAGACTTCCTGTTGGAATTCCCTTACAAACTATAACCAGTTTGCCGTATACATTTTTCATAGTATTATTTTTAATTTCAAGAAGGCCGTTTTTACCAAGTAACAGCGAACAGGAGGAGTGTTCGGTGAGGCCTGCCCATCACGCATCGGAGGCTGCATCGCTATGGCAACACATTAAAGCAGCTACATGTTTTGAGCCTAAAAGCTGCAAAATGGTTCATAGGAGACAATATCACCACAGTGAAGCACAGGCGGTCTTCAATAGGACAGGGAGTGACATTTCAACGTACATTACCTCCAGAGACATGACTTGCACACGGACAGAGCGCCTTCTGGCATTGAGGAAGCGTGAAAAGTGGGAAAAAGCTGCATTAAGAGAAATCTGCAGGCACAGCGGAGCTATTGCAGAAATAAAAGAACTGCTTTGGTCAACTGCGACCGCTCTACTGGAAACGGTCGGGTCTGTTGTCGCCCGTTTGTGGCCACCGGAGGCGCACAAATATTTCACTGTGGATCGTGGAAGGACGTTAAGAGCATCAGCAGAGTGGACTTGTTGTTGGGTACCAGTAGGACTGACTTTTGTAGCAGTTTTTAATACTCTAATGTTGAATGTTTACATCACTCATGAATGTTTGCCGGCACCGACGGCTCCGATACCACTCGATGCCTTTTTAAAATCTGCCGTCACGGAGATAAAAACTCACAAAGGACATCGGGCGTTATCGGAGTCACGAGGTCTGGCGTTAAGTTGTACTGTAAGTGGAGGCATGTCGCCTCTCACTCAACCACCTATGCCAGACAGATAATAATAATAAGTTTGTCTTTACTGAATAAGAATATTTTTTTATATTTTTATATTTTATTTGAAAATAAAACTTATTTAAACTAACCTTGCTGGATTTTTAGTTACTTTTTCACTGTGTTTTTTCTCTTGACCAAATCATGTCATGTGCAGGGAAGGACACACACACACACTTTGTCCACGCTATGTCACAGACAATGGGACAGACACTCAGACAGGAAGTGTGACACGGTGGCGTACAGTATCGTCACCACAGTGATTCATCTGTGTAGGGTAAAGTGACAGGTGGGCGGGGTTACAAGGACTGTTACGCTTAGACACACACACACTTACCAGAAACAGGGGTAGAGGTGACACATAATGAAGCGTGTGATTGTGTGTGTAGTACTTTTAACCTAATGAGGGCCCAATGCAGATTAAAATTTCCTCACGAGGAAGTGGGAAATTTTTTGAGGGGGGTTTGTGGTTTGATAGAGACATGTTAGATCAAAGTCAGGGTTATAGTTACAGTTTGTGTTTCATTTTAGAGTTATGATAAATGGTTTGTATGTAGCACATATTTAAAGCAGCTGTAAATAAGCAGAATGAAAAGAAAGCAAATACAAGATGTCAAAAGACTTTATACTTTTGACGCCGTCTAGTCTACCGCAGAGGAGATTCACAAGCTTTTTAAACAAAGGACTTCCATTGTTAACTTTACACTCACTGAAATATCACCATTCTTTAGTAGGTGTGGCAACACTGATCCAGGTGGGTATACTTGGTTTGAGTGTGACTCATGTGTTTGACTAACATACTACTGTATGTACTTAGTGTCCAATTGGAGCAAAGCCCAGCTGAAGGCTAGAGCTATGCTCAAACAGGAGAGGCCGGCGTGTGAAACAGTGATTAAACAGGAACCTCACACACCTTTTACACATTCTTACACAGAGCCGTTGCATTCACCCAAAGTGTTGCAACAGAACATTGGTAAAACTTTCTTCTTGTCTGAACCACAAGTTGAAGAGTTCAACCGCTACATAAATCAAGGTAACATTGATTGTTGAATGTGGCCTACACTATCTAAAATGTGAACGTATCCAGTTTGTGAAAGCGTCATCAGACTGCCGAACATTACTGACGTGGCTTCTCATCAGCTTTTCAAGAATAACACAAGTTTTTTTTTTTGTTTTTTTTTCTGCCCTCCCCTCTCTGGTCTGCCTGCTGGTTTCTTCACACCGTGTGCATAGATTGCTGCATCCCTACAAATGAACACCATTTCTTCCTGACACTCACAGGATGAAATGGAAGTCTTTCTCAAGAAATAATAACCTAAAAATGTCCCCTTGCATACTTTACTGTCCCACTGCTTTATTATTTGCAGGATTTTAAAATAATATGACGGTATGGGGAATATTGTTATTCACTTTCTTGCTGACAGATGACTACCGACCTTTTTGTCTAACTCTTAGCAAGAAAGCGAATAAAATGTATTTCCTTAACCGTCAAACTATTCCTTTTAGGTAAATTGAAACCTACATTTGTATTAAAGAGGACCTATTATGCTCTTGTGCTTTTTCTTTAGTGCGTTACATAGTTTTTTGTGCATGTTAAAGGTCTGCAAAGTTATAGAGCCCAAATGGAGTTACTCTCCCCCACAGAAACACTGCCTGAAACGCCTTGCTTGAAGTCTTGCCTTTTCTTCCGTAACGTGGTGATGTCACTAAGTTACACATTTTTATAATACCTTACTTATGGCTAATTTTTTCATGCCCTCAAACAAAGCTAGTTAGAGCGGAGCTGGAGCGGAGTCCAAAGAGTTTGGTTCGGTTGACCAATCACAACAAAGTGGGCCAGCTGACCAATCAGAGTTCTAGTAGAAACCCAAAATAAAAGTACGCACCTGAAAATAAGCACAATAGATCCTCTTTAATAAAAATAAAAAACAAAAAAAGACACGTGAATGATGGTAAACTAGATGTAGGCAGAGAAAGATGAACTTTGGTGTTATCTTTAGAAAGCAGAATCATTTCCTCAAATTTTGCAGTTTCATGACAATTGTGAGAGTATGCGTCACTTTTTTCAGCCCGTGTAGCGTACTTGTCATTTCTAACTTGAGGTCATAACTTGAACTAACCTCCAACCTCTTCCTCATACCAAACCAGAACTCCAACGCTAAACACCAAACCTTACCATCAGGCTCTGTGATCTTTTTGGGGATTTTTTTTTGATTCTCTTGGGTCTAGACAAATGTAGCCACACACACACAAACACACACACACAATGTTGAGTCATACTGAATATAATAATTACAGCTTGATTCAAGTAAAGCCTGACATATGAGGATATAATTATCAGCTTGAGGAAGAGGTTGAGCAGGGGTGGAACACACACACACACACACACATACAAAGACACACCGCAGTGGAACATGAGTCAGTGATGTAAACACCATGATTGTAATATCTTAATTTTTAGAGGTGTGTATGCGTTATTAACCCTCACTTTTTGAAGCTTTACCTAGAGGATGAGATCATAGATTTAAGCACAAAGTGTGTGTGTGTTTGTGTGTGTTTGTGTGTGTGTGTTCTTGCGGGGTGGCGAATGAATCATACGTAGAAGTTTCATTCATACGTAGCTTCTCAGTTTTCAGTACATTCCCGACTATTTTAAGAAGCGAAAGGTGAAGTGAGGTGTTCTGTGATTGTGTTCTTATCAGCTGATTTCTGTCGAATCCTGTACTGGGAGTTTTCTGTCCTTTAAAAACACACACACACACACACACACACACACACACACACACTTCTACAGAAATCAATTGAAAACTGACACCTCAAGAGAAAGGTCCACATGAAAAAAGGGAGAGGACAAAGTGAGAAAGAGGAAAAAGGAACAAGGAGATGCTCTTCAAAAAATGAGCTGGACATGTGATGTGACCAAGAATAAAGACTAATAGCTTCCATATATGTATATAGAGTTCTTATCTCGCAGACTCATATTATTTTTTTAAGTCTTTCCTATGACCACCACCAATTCTTGAGTTCTACACTATCATTAGTCACCAGGTTCCTTTGTTTCTTCGGACGTTCTCCATTGAATTTCTTAACACAGCAATTCTTGTTAGGGGGATATCTCAGAATTCACAGTATGATGACGACTGATTTGCAGGAAACTTAGTGGAAACGTTGGTCATCATCAGATTAGAAGAATGAGTTTTGTCACTGATCTCTTCAACAGAAGACAGAACTTCCAAAGGATTTAATGTAGCAAAGTCAACAATGTGTCCCTTCCAGCAGAGAGCAGGAAGTCTTTTATGTTTTAAACACACAATATGGTGATGCGGGAAGTTGTTTCAGACAAGCTCCAACTAAATCCAGTGTGGATGTGTAATGTAGTAGTTCCGCTAACAGATGCATCATGGCTCCGAGAATTCCCAAACCTCTATCTTAAAACTTTCTTACAACAACAATGTCCATCACCTTCTGGTGGAGACTTAGATAAGAAGATTGATACCGTGTCTGTCCATTAAATATAAGGCTACAGCCGGTCGCAGGTTGGCCTGGTTCTGTCCAAAGGGGACAAAATGTGCCTACTGTACCTACCAGCAACCTCTAATTCTGTGCTCACACTACGAGCGACCCAGCATCAGGCTTAAAGTCATTTTTCAATGGAAGCCAGCGCTCCGGTGACGCGTAAACCAATCATATGTTTTTGTTTTTCACTGTTGTTCCATCTAAAAATGCCGTCACCCAGTTCCTAGTGCTATTAAACAACATAACTACATCAACAAACACTTGAGCATAACTTCAACGGCGACTCACGACGTTGTAGCTGGCCACGTTTGTTGCTTTTGCCGCTCGTAGTGTGAACATAGCTTAATGCTCACTAATGAACACGTTATGGCTCGTTTGTTTCATCCATATAAAGGACTAATTGTAAGAAGGACAGGCTGTAGTTTTACTTTGGGTTGTGCGCCCGACTATTTCTTGACTGGGTGCAGTAACTTCCTTTTTCCGCTGGTTACCTGGTAACGACAAGACTCCACAAAGATTTTGTTACCTTTACGCCTAATTCACACTGCGGCCTGCGGCGAGCTGCCATGCAATGTCCATGAAGAAGGTTAGGTGGTTGTTCCCAAGCTCCGCAAGCTGCAGCCATTTGATCTGCGGCCAAACAAAAGTTGGGAATAGTTTGACTTTTAGTGGCGAAGTGCGCCCTGAAAAGACCATGTAACTCCTGTGCCATGTTGACCTACGTTACAAAGAATTTCTTCCCACCTGAAACCCCCACAATACGCCTACCGGCCACAGAAATATGTAATTCTTGCAGCAAGCCACACTTCGCCGCTACCTGGTGTGAATTTGTCATTAGATGGAGCTAGCCGTTTCCCTCCCGTTTTCAGTCTTTGTGCTAAGCTAAGTTAATTTTCTGCCAGCTGGTATACACTTTGATATAGAGGCCCCTACTGTAAATATGAGGGTTGGATCACTCTTAATGAGAAGAAACAACAGGATGGAGCGCACTTTACCAAAGAGTACAGAAGACAACAGCCGCTGTTGCCATTTTGGACTGAAAACTCTTATTATATTTATAATATTTTATGTTCAACACAGGACATTTTGGTAGAATAACATAATATAATAGAATTAATTTTGTTTTACTTTTGTACAGCACTTTTTAGGCGGACGTTTTACGGGCATCTGGTAGTCGCTTTCAGTCCAAAATGGCGGTAGTGTAGCTCTGCTGCTGGGCGCTGATGTTGCAATGGCAAACAATTGACTTTTACTTCTTGGCAATATAAACTCTTTGACTTTACTGTTCTCCCCACTCATAACAACAACACTTCCTTGTTCTTAACTCACATGTGACTGAACTAACCAATCAGAAGCTAGGAGGACCGAGGTAAATAGGAGGAAAACTACAGAGGTAGACATCTAAAGTGTCTTGAGATAACTTCTGTTGTGATTTGACGCTATATAAAAATAAATTGAATTGAATTGAATTGAATGTACATGTTATTAATCTTTGGTCAACAGTAATACTGGCATAATGTGAAGTGCCATCTAGTATTAAACTCAGGGTCATGTCTCGAAGGGAGCCCGCAAATTGCGAAATCTGATCTGAGATCAAAAACTCTTGCGAGACTGGCTGCCCGATGACCTATCCTAACCTTAACTAATCAAGCTCAATGCCTCACCTTAACTATCTTGTGAGAGTTTCCCCAGTTTGCTGGCTCCCTTCTATAGCCACTACCTAAACTCAGGTAGTGTGCAAACTTGAACTGCACAAATCTGTCTTAGATCTCTACAGTCAAAACTTCAAGTTCATGCAGTGACTGTGGTTTAGTACAGAGAAAAACACACTCACACACACACCAGAGCCTTTTAGTATCGTTGCAGTACCAGGAACCCAGTGGCATGTTTACGCACACATAACCAGACTTCCTTGAAGAGAGGAACCGCGATAAAAGCGACACATACAGACCACAAGGTGACTGAGGGCTCCTGCAGCAGCCACAGCAACACGACGCAAAGGTAAAAAGTGTAAAGGCAACGTCATCATCACCATCACAAACACACAAATATCAATTCAGCTCAGAAGCAAATACATACGTTCATTTTACACTTCCAAACACAAGTTTACACCTGGTTGTGGAAGTGCAGTGTTGGACGAATCATGGACGGGCTTTACAGCTTTTGAAGCATGAAACAATCAGTGGAAGTCTTCACACACTCAGTAATATAGTACACAAGGGTGGGTGTGTGTGTGTGCGTGTGTTTCTGGGGATGACAGTTTTTTTCTAACATTTCCTGTGGTTTTCTTGCTCAAACACTGAGGAGAACCTCCTCTGCTGTTACTACCAGAGTGTGATTCTGTGAAGAAGAAGAAAGAAAAAAAATCACGAGCAACAGATCAGTGGAAAAAAAAACAAAAACAAGCTTCTTCTGTCTGCAGACTCAACAACAAGGACTCACTCGGCGGCCTCGCTGTCATTAAGTAGAATAATTTATTGCAGTTCTTTATTTATTCCTCTGTTTCAGTTCATTAACAATAATTACAGGTTTTAAAAGCATTTACAGAGCATATAAACATATTACATACACACACACTACAATCAGAGACTTAATAGTGGAAGCTTATCATGACATGTTTGGATAGAGGTTGCCAACGGTTACAGGCGACACGCCGCCGTGTTGTCTTCAAAACACGGCGGCGTGTTCCCTTTAAAAAAACCATTAGACGCCGCTCTACACATTGTGCCAAGCCTCTTCAGCACGCCAGTGATCATCACTATCATTCTTCTGCTATTTACAGTAGCGAGATGGAAGAAAAAAGAAAGAAAAAAAAAAAGTATTGCTCTGAATTTCTCCTTTATAAACTAGTCGATGACTGTACAGAGTTCAAAAATAAGAGTGATCGAGCATTAAGACTTTAGCTGTAAGATAATGGCACAGAAAAGACAAGCTGGGGAAAAGGAAGTTAATAAAAGGATTAAAACGGGAGGAGATAAGAGAGAAAATATGAGAGCTAATAGAATCTGTGACACTGCTTTTGTTCCTAAGATTTACAAATCAAGTCATGATTTAAGGGTAAAATACAGCGATCCCATTCAAAACGATCGAATAACACCACAGAGATACGTCGCGTGTTACATTCATCTCTCCTCTCGTTGTTAGCTCTTAAGATTATTGCAGTAGTAAAGCTTTATTGAGCTGATTAAAGGAGGAGGAAGAGGAGGAGGGGTTTGCCTCTCGACACTGACCTCAGAGCAGCATCTCAAGAAATGAATGTTGGTTTTACATGAGTGCTTTTGTTTCTTGGGGTTACTGTTTGCAATTTTCGCCAGGTTTTAACAGCTGAGTGCCCACTTTGAGATGACGATGCAATCTAAACACTATGCTAATGGTATGTCCTACTAGTCTTTCCTGGAGAATGGGTATTTTATGGTTCCCAGTAGTTGGAGAGGAGACACATATTTACATCTTTTTTGCCACATCCTGTTTTGACAGATTTTTTCAATTATAGACACGAATGTTCCCAACAGTCGTATTTAAACCCGTTCTGACAGTAGATACATGGGGAGTTAAACTGAGCTCAGGTCAGTGCCTGAGGGGCAACCAGCAGATACATTCACCCCAGTGTTGTTGTTGTTGTTGTAGCTGTGTGCAGACCTGAAGACACGGATGTTATTTCAAACTGTGTCACATGACTCTTTGAACTCGTCTAACGTCACTGATATCTAATACACTACAACGCTCTCTGAGGCTGTCAGTTTCATTTTATTAAGCAAATTATATATATATTCCTAAATATATCAAATAATACTTAACTTTTCAAAGAGTAAAACTGCAGTTCATACTGCTTTATGCAGAGAATGAATGGACTGACTGTGAATTATTTACTACTACTACTCAATGAACTGCTAATCCATTATGTATAACTACTGTACCACTTATTCAGCTCCATTCAGATCTTTCAAATCAATTATTCTGACAGTCAGGTTTGCTGATTGATTGTGAATATACACACATTATCTAATCCCTGCAGGCTGAATGGATATGGGAAGGGATTGGTGATCATCTAGAAAGGAAGTTTGAAAGGTCAAGATGTGTTGACTACTGTTGCATACCATTAGCCAGCACTCAAGCAACCCGTACTACACACTGTCAGCTCGAGAGATGAGAACTTGATGAAAAAAACTGGGTGGTGCTGCTGCGATGACAATCAAAAAAGCTGCTTTCACACACCTCCAAATGTTTACTAGCAGGGCACAACACTTTAAGAAAAGATCAGCTGTGAGCTACAAAGTCACGTTAACATCAAATTAATGTTTACTATATGAGATCTGCTCCTTCCTTGATCGAGATGCTGCAGATTACTTAATACATCTTCTCTAATAGACGCTATTTAGTAAATGGGAAATGAATGGATCGTTACTTTACACCTGGAACAATAAGAACTAAACAACTAAATGTAGAAAACACACACAACCATGGTGGCTGAATCATTCAAGCCCATACACAACTCTACACACACACACCAACCCAATGGCAGTTCTAGGTGGCAGTAACTGCTAGCGGGTCTGACATGCAGCGGTTTAAAGGCAAGTGCATCTGACTCTGTGGACTGACTGTATGTATACAGCATGTGTGTGTGTCTGTGTGTGTTAGCATAGACCACCACGAAACATTAGTGGTGAACATAAGACACAAAACCAGTCCGTGGATTGAACAGCTCACAGCAGCAGCGTGTGGCGCGTGTGTGTGTGTGTGTGTGTGTTTCTTTGAGCTGACAAACAATCGATCAGAATGAGTAAAAAACGTTGCTGGTTGCGCGCCTTTACACACGCTTGCTAAAAACACAATCGGACACACTCGCAAACCCAAATGTGCTTTAAGCCTTTACTCCAGTTCAACCAGTGTGTCTCGTCCTCTCCGAGTAAAAAGAGTCTTTCTTCATGTGCAAACACAAAATGTTGAGATGCCTCCAAAATCCTCTTACGACTATTCACATCACACACTACATACATGAAAATATACTGCGGTGATAGTTTTAACTATCACACTGTCCTCTTAAGTGTGTGAGAGATGTGTTTAAGTGCATGAACATGATAGTGTGTGTGTGTGTGTGTTGCTTAATCCAGTTCAGGTGAGTCTGGTGTTTCAGTGTATATCTCTGTGTCTTCTGTGTTCTCTGTAGCCGTTGACTCGTCTCTTTCTTGCAGCTCTGCAGCAGAGAGTTGGTCTTTGTTTACCTCTAGAGGTGTGTCATCTTCTCCCTCTGGTTCCTCTTCAGTGGGGGTGACCAACTCCGTTGTCGTGGTTTCCTCTTTTACCGTCACATCTGTCTCCGTATCATCCATCGGCGAACCCTCCTCCTCTTCCTCTGTGATGGAGGCGTCTGGTCTCTGGAGGGAGTGCGTCGAGGGTATGTGGCTGGCGCAGCGGTGCAGGTGCGTCGAGTCCGCGGGGGGCATCAGCGTGAGCGACTCCACGCTGAGCGCCTCTGCGCTATTGTCGGTGAGGAGGGAGATGTTGGGCTGGGACGCCGGGGTGAGGCTCGGGGCCAGGGTCGGAGCCGAGACTGGGGTCGAGGGGGTAGAGGAGACCGGCATTACTTCTCCACCTCCTCCTCCTCCTTCCCCTTCTCCGCCCGAGGAGGAGGAGGGCGGGGTGTGCTCCAAAAATGTACCATCATCTAGAAGAGAGAGTGAGGCAGGTGAGCTCAGAGGAAGACATGTTTTTAAGGATTCTCACTGTGGCTCTGGTGTGAAATTATGTTAACTTTTCTTTGTTAATGTTCATTTTCTGCACAGAGATGATCTAAAGGGGTAAACGTGTAGCTTAATTAAATGCACTGTAAGAAAACAGAGTAAATACAGTACTCCATCGTAAGAGTGAAATTCAAAAATATTCTCTAAATCCATCACAGAATTTAATTTCAGAAAATCCTTTGTCTAGAACAGATCTCTCAAAATATCATGATAAATTCTGTAACCAGTGGGAACCCTTACACCCTCAGGATTTTCACATGAACATAGATACTATAGAAATAGAATATAAGTAGAATGGAGATCCCCATTCAAATCAACATAGCAGGATGGTCATAGCGGGGGACATTTTTATGTGTACTGTTGCCATTGCGACTGTTGTAGCAAGCTAACGTCCATGTAAACTAAACTGACTTACGGCGAGTTGCTTTCTCACTGAGGTGAAGTTTTGCAGTAACGACTGAAATGAGCAGTGGAGTAGTAACGTTAGGAAGCATAGAGAGCCAGACTACATGAGTCAAATTTAACAACTTAATACTTCATCCACACGCTGATAGCACATTAGTGACAACTTTGTTCGTCTCATGTTCTGTAACCAGCGTAGCATTAATGCATGCTGGAATTAGCAAGCTAGTTAGATAACTAGCAGACTAGTTGGCTAGTTAGAAAGCTAGCTAATTCCGGCATGCTTTAATACTACATTGGACTGCAACAGCGGGCTGATGGCCAGAGGCAGCGGTCTCTTGATAACAACTAAGAACAATCGCCATTTTCTTTTGTACTAGTCAAAAAGACCACGGAAAACAGTTCAGTGTCAGTTCTACTCCTATTCTAGTTCTATGATCGACACACACAGGAGAACTTTAAGTAGTTACGACAGAGATCTATGCAGGTAAGAAACCAGACACAAGCAGACTGATGAGAGTAACTGCACAGTGTGTTCACCAAGTAGCGCCTTTTGTTTTCATTGTTTTTAGAGCAAAGAAAGAGCGGATCTCTTCTAACAAGGTTGGGATGGTTTCAAGGGTTCATTATTAAGTGCAGAAAAGCTTTGAAGCAGAAGGAAGAGGTACAGGGTGAACACAGTGTACAAGAATGTGATATAAGTAACAGCAGCGACAGCAGCAGTTGTACTGGTGGTTTAACAGGAACAGCATAGTTTGTGTGGGCAGAGCTACAAAATAAGCTATGCACTACAATGCAAACTACTGTGTGAGCATACTTACATTGTTAGAGTGTAAGGGTGCAGAATGAAAGATACAACAGAACTGGTTTACAAGTATCAATGTCAGCGCTACAAAATGAGAACAAACTACTGTAACCCCATCATACAGTTTTCTTCTGGTTTGTAACTCTGGAGAGTGAATGAAATGATCCAGAACGCTTAACTTGTGCGACAAGATTTGAAAAAAAGGGTTTCTTTACAAAAATGGTTCTTCTTAGTGGAAATGTTTCAGTTATAGAACTAGAATTACCGCCTCACGGTTGAATGCCTCCGCCAACCAGTTAAGTTGCATGTCTGTTAGGGGTGTAACGATTCGATTCGATTTAAACATGCCATTGTTAGACTATGAAGTCTTGATTCATAAAGATCAACAGATCATTGGTTTTATGTCCTGACAACTGTCATTTACACTTTCAAATTCTTCTTTAAAAAGATAAGTTAACTCCTTTTTTATTTAGAAAGTGTTTCAAAAATTTGACTACAACAGTCTACAATGCATCAAACTGCATCTTTTCAACAGTATCTGTGTGACCCACCTCAGAACATAATCATTACAAAAACAAAACACTTGAATAGAGCGGAGCTATGGTTAGTGTTATCAGTAACACCTGTGCTTTTCTTGCTATGACAAGTCAAAAATGTCTGCTGTCGGAAAGGCTGATCAAAGAGAGAATCAACCTTCCTACATTTTCTGTGAACTCGGTTTAACTTTCACCTGCTCTGATATTCAGTTCAGTTGAGTTTAGGTGAAAGTCACTGGTCTGGTATGGTACACCCATAAGGTGAACCTCTGTAAAGCCAGTTTAACAGATACTCTGAAGGGCAGATGTGGGACTATTTACATTCACAAAGAAACAACACACCTACAGAATATGACCCTGTGATAGAGGTAGCAGCACGGGGACGCTTATGTGTCCCCGTGCTGCTACCTCTTATATACCAACAGCTCAACTGACACTACTGCAATCTATTGTGGTTTTCGTGGCGTGTGTGTATATATGTAACCGTACCATATGTTTACCACAGTTACACCCAATACTCTGCGTGTGTGTATAGTGTAGATATACTGTGTTGACCACGCCTCAGCTCCATATAGAGTCTATCAACATATTATTCTGTTAAGTTCCTTTACGTCTGAATGACTGATTAACATTATAGTCCAGAATCTGTTCCTTATAATGCACCATATGTGTGTGTGAATGTGGATGTACTGTGTGTGTGAGCTACCTGTGGGGCTCTGAGCTGATATAGTGCTCGCAGTAACAGAGTCGCATCTTCCCGTGCTCCCACTCCCACTGGAGGGAGGCGAGGGCGAGGAGAGCGGCGAGGGACTGTGCTGCGACACACAGTGAGCCACTGCGAAACCTGGAGACAACGGCGCACATGGACATAGACACACACGAACACAGACACACAGTCATGTGTTACCATGGCTCGGGAATTATTTCGAAGGACCGCATCTGGCCCGAAAGAGTCTGAATTATTGTGTGGCACACAGTATATATACACACATATCATGTACCTACGGTAAGACACTTATGTGTGAGGTGCACGTGTTTGCTTATTTGTTTAATTCTGAGAGGGATGTAAACTTTTAAATATATATAAAGCTCCATAAAATTATTACTGCAATTCAACCAAAACATAAAGCACATTAATGCTAGTCAGAAAAACAGCCCTTTAGGTGAAAACATGTTGACTTTTGTTGACCTTTAAAGTAGCTATAAAAACATTTACAAACAGAAGCTTGCTATTATTTTCACAGTGATGAAGCCTGGAATTTTTCAGGACCTTTACATTTTGAATAGAGGTAGGTTTCCTTGCTGAGACAAACAAAGAGTCCTATTCAGGAGCTGCAGCAGGTAATAAAAACCTCTGAAAAAGGATTCAGCAGGAACAGACACGGCAACAAAAGTGATAAAACTATAGCAAATAGTATTTAAAATTAAAGGGAATACATGAAGTTTAGAAATGGAAACAAGATCAGGGGAGTTTTCAGCTGTATTCTCAGGAGTTGTATTTCTACACAAAGCCTCTCACCTAAGTCTCCTGATAGAAACAGGATTAACTCACTGTTAAACTTCTACACCAATGATCAAATCACTAACCCATTTCCACCTACAGTAAGATACTATCACCACTTTTTTTGAATGTCTGGGCTGTCTGAAAAAGTTTTCTCTAACACTCAAAAAGAAAGGTCTTAATTAGGGCGGTCGAAGTTAACGCAATAATAACGAGTTAATGCAAATTTTAAAGCTAGAGAGAAGATACTGGTATCATATGAAACTAGAAAAACTTAAGGAATCCATTGGTACCAACCATGTCATACTAGCTTGTTGCAAAGGAGGCTAAATAACACTACAAAAACTTACGCTACATTTTGACCAGGAAAAACTGGCATGACCATTTTCAAAGGGGTCCCTTGACCTCTGACCTCAAGATATGTGAATGAAAATGGGTTCTATGGGTACCCACGAGTTTCCCCTTTACAGACATGCCCACTTTATGATAATCACATGCAGTTTGGGGCAAGTCATAGTCAAGTCAGCACACTGGCA
Source organism: Sebastes umbrosus (assembly GCF_015220745.1). NCBI lineage: Eukaryota > Metazoa > Chordata > Actinopteri > Perciformes > Sebastidae > Sebastes > Sebastes umbrosus. The sequence goes on along the minus strand of NC_051282.1, from coordinate 8,286,048 downwards.
GCTGTTGTTGCCTGTTGGGCTGCAGTTTGCCATGTTATGATTTGAGCACATTTTTCATGCTAAATGCAGTACCTGTGAGGGTTTCTGGACAATAATTGTCATTGTTTTGTGTTTTTAATTGATTTCCAATAATAAATATATACATACATTTGCATAAAGCAGCATATTTGCCCACTCCCATGTTGATAAGAGTATTAAATACTTGAAAAATCTCCCTTTAAGGTACATTTTGAACAGGTAGAGAATGTGTGATTAATTAAGATCAATTATTTCAATCGATTGACAGCCCTAGTCTCAATACATTTTGAATTACCTGCTGTTGATTATTATAATATTTCTTATAAAGTATCCAGTGTGTGTCAAACAGGGCACGGAGTTTACTGCAATTGTTTTATGATGATCATTCAGATCTAGACTACAGGCGCTCTGCTATTTATCTTTTTTTAGTGTCTAGGTTTAAAACCCAGATTGAAGCATGAAAAGATGGATCTCTGAAGAAGTGTACAGGCTAAAGCAGTATGTGTAGACAGTGGACCCTAGTTATCGGTTTGTCACCTGGTACTTTATCGACGGATGCGAAGACTGATCTGCTTGCCGTTGGGTCGTTGGGCGCCCGTCTTGACTGCTCGTAGAATCGGAAAGGCAGGCCGCTGGGTGAAGCGTTGCCTGTCTGACCGAAACCCAACACCTCCGTCGCGCTGGGCTGCACAGGCAGGTCCAACAGAGCTGCATGCAGAGTAAGAGGGATATAAACACAGAATCTTTATAGTCTTAATGTGAAATTACAAAGTGTCTTCCTTCTTTACCAGAGAGGGACTAAATCCAAACTCTGGGAGGGCATGTGTATTTGTTTTTTATGATTAGGTTCAATGTAACTAAGTGATGTTTTTGTAAGTGTAACTGTTCTGACACACAGTGGCTATTTTGGCAGGGTTCACATCCTCCTTTACTTTGCTGCATTAGCAAGATTTCTGACATCTGTTATTAGTTTTGTGTGTAATTCTTAAGAACAAGACCAGCGGGAGGGGAAGTACAAGTGACTGATGGGTAAATCTATCAGTGTTTACAGTACAAAAGGACTGGAGGAGGAGGAAAAAATCATTTTTAAAAATATCTTAATTGATTAATTACAACACCTGATTCGGGGAAATGACTTATACTAGGAAGCTCTAAAAAAAAAGAGATTAGCTGTCACTTCTATTGAAGAGTAGTTTCACTTCTACTAAATTTAGCAAAGTGACTAAAAATGAATTGACACTTTGATTTAAAAATAAATACTTAATCCTTTTGTTGAGGATGTTGAGGCCTTGTAAAACGTTAGCTCAAAGCAGTGCTAGTTGTTAAGCTGTGGTTGTACAGCTACTTCATTGTTATATTGTCAGTGTTGTGTACTTCTGTTTTTAAGAGTTTTATTTTCACTCGTTGCTTTCATGTCAACATCTCATGTGATTTCTTGTAAAATCCACTGTACTCTTCTTTCAAAGAAGCACTTTCAGCCTCTGTGAAAACAGGTAGCCGCTCTGCTGTCCCTGTGCAAAGAGGAAAGGGTCGTTTTGGCTTTAAAAGGCTTCGTGTTGATTCACCTGCAATCCTCTGCATCTTCATGCGTCGGGCCTGGATGCGACCCTTGGCCAGCCTCTGCTTGGCGATGATGCAGCGGATGTGGTCGGCGAAGATGAAGTTGGCCTGCAGGATGGGCAGGGGCTTGGCGTGGGGGTTGGAGCTGGGCTTGTGGATGACGATGTTCAGCGCCCTGCTGTCGTCCTCAACGCCAGACACCTGCATGTCCTGTTGAAAGAGGGAGGGAGGGAGGGAGGGAGGGAGGGGAAATAAAGAGGGGGCGACAAAGTTAGAGAGATTAAACAGCAAGAGAAAGATGTAAAGAGGTAAAGAAAGGAAATGCAAAAAGTGGGAATGAAAAGGAAAAGACAATAAGAAACAGCGGACAAAAACAAGAAAGGACAAACGCAGAAAGAAATTGGAGATATAATTTGAGGAGAATAGAATGACATACAAATGGATGGAAAGTGAGTTGAGAGACAGATGAATGGGACACAAATGTTGTTATTCATAAAGCAGAAAAAGGAAGGAAATATTAGGTCATAGATTCAAAATATGCAGGAAACACATGGTAATATATCCGTTTTACACCAGCACGTACATATTTTGCAATTCATAGCCCACAGTTTCTTGAGAGAAATGAAATGCAATATCTCCTCAACTTATCTGCAGCATGACTAAACATGCTGATACTCATCAATATACCCAGAAGTGACAGTAAAGTATGTTACTGTATGCTCTCTCATGATATAGTTCTAGCAATTCTCCAGTGAAAAATGATATGAAGGGCTCAGGCAACAACAAATCAACATCTGATTAATGAAGAAGAGAAACGGGAAGGACTAATTGGTGGCAGTGTGAGGGGGGGAATGAAGAAAACAGGACTGAGACAAAGAATAAAAAAAGAAACAATAATAGGTGTAAATGAGCTGTAAATTGAATTGATACATTGAGTGAGTAACAGTGGAGACTGGATGAATTGGCGATGAAAACAGAAAGGACATTAAAACAAAAAAAATGTATATACAGTATGTATGAGGTAGAAGGGTAGTTTAAAAATAAAATAGAATAAAAAGGAGGAACACACAAATCAATGGTTTTAATGACTGAACATTTCAGTCACTCTTAAGCACAAAGACACATCCACACAGACATGGCCACTTTTCTCTTACCTGCAGAAGGCCGGCGAACTTGACTACACCCCATCCGAGGCGTTTGGTTTCTGGTTCGACCAGACTCATCTGGTACACATCGACAGCGAGGAACCTCTGGGCCTGGCCGCCATCTTTACTGACCACCATACAGGCTATTAGGTCACTGTTATCTGAAAAAGATGACAGACATGACGGTAAATTACTGCAATGTAACTCAAGGTATGGCTGAATAGGCGCCTCAGGTCTGTCTGTGATCTTTACCAAATACAACATCACCTGTTAGGACCAACGTTCTGCACTCAAAACATATGAAATATATTGTCTACACAAGAAAACAAGAAGAATCTACAGTTAGGACAGGAATGATCTGCTCACAGTTAAAATAATTACAGTCAGTAATGTAAGGAATGTAAAATAGTTTTCTGCAGGCCCAGGCCTATCCTGCCTTGAGCGGAAAGCTAACATTAGCATGCTAACATACTCACAATAACAACGTTAATATGCCAATGTGAAGCGGGTAGGATTTTTACCATGTTCACCATCTTTGTTTACTGTATTAGCATACTAACCAGTGGGCAACTCCGGGTCTGAGAAGTGAAGCCAATGCTGAAGCGCCTTAAACTGTCATTCTTTCTAACAGCCAGCAGGGGGCGACTCCTCTGGTTGCAAAAAGAAGTCTGATTGTATAGAAGTCTATGAGAAAATGAGCCTACTTCTCACTTGATTTATTACCTCAGTAAACATTGTAAACATGAGTTTATGGTCTCAATCATTAGTTTCAAGTCTTCTTCAATTCGGCATGATGTTCATTTAGTAAATTATGGTCCCATTTAGAGTCAAGTAGACCATAAAGCAGGGTATGCTCTAGGGCGGGGCTACCTTGTGATTGACAGGTCGTTACCACGGCGTTGTCCGGTCTGGGAGTTGTCTGTGTTTTACAACTTTAACTATTTCACAGTGTGCTTTCAGTAAGTTAATTATAACCTTTTTGGTCACCTAAAAACGTCTTATTCAGCGTTCAGTTGTACTTCGCTCCACCCTCTCGTGTCACTTCTGGTTGCAAATAATCAAGACGGCGACGGCCAAAATGCCAAACTCGAGGCTTCAAAACAGCAGTCAACAAACCAATGGGTGACGTCATGGTGACTACATCCACTTCTTATATTTAGTCTATGATGCCAACATTTGTCATTTAGCACTGTGGAAGAAATGTCATAGACATGAAGAAATGTATGGTTTATGCAATGTCATGGTTTGGTATTTTAAGAGTCCTTCACACTTGGCATACTTCATGTGAGGAATCTCTGAGTGTCTGGAGGTTGAGATAAGATGAGGACCTTGATGATGTTCCCAACTTCTATGATAAATAGTCTGGACTAATGGTTACACAACATTGTTTTGCCTCCTCTCTGGTGGAGTGATTATACATGATTCTGTATGAAGTGGGATATATTATATAAAGCTGAACGGATGTAATGTTACTTGAAGTTTTTGGTGTGTCTGTGTCCATGCATACATGCTGTACCAAGATCTCTGGCGTCAGATTTGCATTATGAACTTATATATTCAAGTCAGGACAACTGATGTTTATCGAGTTTGTTCTATTAGTCATCGTAGTGAAGTACAAGTTTTCCACATCAAGCACTAAACACAAAGTACAGTTGAGTCTGACCATCGCTTTCTTATTGTACAACAGAATTTAGATTAAAGATTTTTTTATGCCAAAGGTCGCTGATTAAAACAATGAAGCTTCAACAAACACAAGTTGTCAGATGATCACTTGCTAACACGTTACACTGAAGACACAAACACACAGTTAATGGTTATTTCACTGGAACATACTTGATCTCTAATGCCAAACCACATAAAAGGAGGACATAGTGGCTTTCACAGCTGACTTCTGTTTTATATTACCAATGTAATTAAGACCAAACAATGATTCATCTTCTTTAGAAATACGTTGCCACTTGCTTCCTGAAATGAGTCTTACTACTAAAACACTGATTATTCAGCTGTTTACCAACTAAAGTATAAACTGTGTTTTACAGTTCAGCTGTTGTGTCCACTCAGCTGTTCAGTACAGACATCTAAACAGACGCACACAGTTGGTCACAACAGATAGACTGCTACACACACTTAAAGGCCAGACAAGACTTTCTCCCACATGTCTAGCAGGACGATGAAGAAATGATGAGCCCACACCTTCAGTTTACCACAACACCTACTGACAAAGCGAACTGATGATGACCTGATTTGACACGACTAGTTTTGTTTTTAATATCACCCACCACCACTGTCACTGGCTCTAAATGTAACCTGGTAACACCACACTGACGTACAGCCCCCCCGATGAGCTCCTCCTCCTCCTCTTGCAGAGTCTCACTCATCATGTCCCTTCCACGTTATAGTATTCATGCTCTCTGCTTCCTCAATTTCTATTCTCAAGAATCCTGACCAAGTCATCCTTAAACCGATACGTGACTAATGTTATACATGTGAAATTGAGAACAACACAAGTTGTTCATTTAAGTACAGTAGTATGTTTGCTCTGGGCAGGGGTGGAACAAGTATTCAGATCTTTTACTTAAGTAAAAGTATCAATACTACAGTGTAAAAATATTCTACAAGTTAAAAGTCCTGCATTCAAAATCTTACTTAATTAAAAGTACAAAAGTATTAGGATCAAAATATACTTAAATTATCAAAAGTAAAAGTACTCATGCAGAATGGCCCATTTCAGTTTAATGTTGCAGTCAATTTTAATAACACTTTATACTGCTAGGTGGCTTAATCTACAATAATATAGTTTAACCTATTAGTTTAATTTTATTTTGTATAGACAATCTAAATTTGCAAAGAAACTAACATTTTTAAATTAATGTAGAGGAGAAAAAAAGTACAATATCTCCTTCTGAAATGCAGTGGAGTAGAAGTAGAAAGTACCATAAAATGGAAATACTCAAGTAAAGTACAAGTACCTCAAAATTGTACTTAAGTACAGTACTTAAATATACTTAGTTACATTCCATCACTGGCTCTAGAGGAACACAGCTGTTGATCAACTTGTGACTAGTCATTTAAAGCACACGTGGCCTTCTGGTTATACGACTTTCTCTCTTACCAATATTAAAAGATCAACGGGGGTTACCAGGAACTTGACTTTACCCACTGAAACAGTGACAAGGGAAAAGCACCTGCAGCTGGAGAGGTAGTCCCCGATTTACTTTAAACAGCAAAATGGTCAGAGACATTAGGGGAAGTTTGACAGCTTGAATCCCCTTACCAGCTGCAAAAAAAAAACCTCCCACCCCCAACATCTAGTAAGCTTCTGACTACGTAGGGTGGGGGTGGGTCAAATTTTTAATATTTCATAGACGACTAGTCGACTCTATCCAGTAACGTTATTGGGCTCATTGAAACAGTGACGGTTTCAACCACCGGATTTGTTTTGAAAGTACTTTCACACCAAACAGACAAATTGCAGGGAAGCACCTCACTATGAAACATTTGGTGTCAAGTATGTTTCCATGTATTAGTCAATGGAGATTCCTTCCCCCCTCACAGGAGACATTGGCAGAATTTTAGGCGTGTTTCTATGCAATTATCAGACAAATTTTAAGCGAATTTCTGAAATGTCGCAAAAAAAATTAGGTGCGTTTCCATCGAACTGGTTTGAAGCGAATGAACTCGGCTACTGGGTAGTTTGGTCTGAAGTTGGCGCTATAGGCTACGCATGACTGTAATCTGCCAATGAACAGAGTAGAAGAAGGAGAGGCTAAGATCCAGAAACTAAGCAAGTCGGCTTGGCCATCTAACCATCTACGACAGAAAAGTTTTAATTGTTCTTTCATGTCAGCTAATATTGGACATGTTTCATATTGTCCGGAGACAAAGACAAGCATTCGCACGTTATGGGAATATCCGAGAAGACGCCGTCAGCGTAAACAGCTGATCAGTTAAATGTTTGCTACGTCAGAATTGATTCGGCAAAGGCATTTCCATAACCTAGCGCATCAACTCTCTTTCGATAAAGGCAAAAAAACACTTCAAGCGAGCGTAAACGTTTTTTTTTTCCGCAATTGAGGAAGTTTTATCAAATTTTGCCGTTTCCATGCAGCTTTTCTAATGCAATACTTAAAATGTGCATTAAAATATGTGAATGGAAACACAGCTGGTGTTTCAGTGACTGAAGGCATATGGCTGTCATGGGTTCCATTTTTCAGGCCAGTTTTGCAAGGTTTACATCACTAATCATTCAGGAAATGTGTTGCAGATGCTCTTTATTGCATACGTTCTTCTGAGTTCATCATAAATTTGGTTAAGAAGAAAGACACCCTCTGTTCTCCCTTTTTTTTTTTTAAAAACTACAACCAAAGTACCATTGAGCAGGTTATGACTTAAGCTGATCAGTAAAAAGCACCAGACGTCAGTCAAGTGAGAACCGCTGCCAGCCTCACCTGTCTGTATGTGTTCAACACTTCCTGTCCCAGCAAGTATTCCCAACATAACCTAACTATAACCTGCCAGGTTGCACAAACATTGCTGAAGGTAGACAATGGAGGCACTGTATTCACTGGTATGAGAGAAAAAAACCCACCAAAAAAAACACATGACTGAGTTCTAAGCTTCATGTCTCTTCAGCATTTCATCTTCAAGAGAAACCTGGTCACACTTGGGCACGTTCATCAGAAATATATCACACATAATATCAGTATCGTCACATTCTTAAAAAGTGACTTCTCGAACAATTGTGCCAATCTGTGACTCATCGTCTTCGACTAATGTCTTTGCATGCTCCTGTGAGTAGGTACACTTCTTTAAGCACACTTTCAGGAAAGTTTCCGTTGATGGGAATGCAACACGACCTTCCACTTACAAGACCATCTCTGAAACCACCAAGGCTACTTCTCCAATGACACAATGTACAGGTAGAGACCTTAGCAAATGTTCTGTGATTCAACAGCTACCCGGGGATGTGGTGAAATGGAGGCGGTGGCAGCATAATGGTCAGAAAAAGGAAATTGTGGGTGGAAAGTTGCAGCTTTAAATCCCCCAACCCATGAGGAAAAAAAACCTCCCTCTCTTCACAATTACTCTGTAAGAGTGTGTTCTTAGTCAACCATCCTGCTTAAATAGAAGTGACAGTGACTTAGTGAAAAAGAAAAAGGAACAAAGGAGTGAACCCAATGTGGGTTTTTAAAAAAAACTATACATAGGTAGAGTTAAATGCCAGACATATAATCATAATTACTGAAAAAGATTATTTAAAATTATCTTATCAAGTGACTGGCAAGATTACTGGAAGTAATTTCTCACCTGATATGATAGATATGATATATGATCTTAAACTCTTTTACAGACATTGTGAATTATGAAAACAGTCACAGTTTCAACCACTGAATTAAGATTTGAAAGTAAAGCTGCAGGGAGACATCTGGTTTCAATAGGTATGTTTCCATCTATTAGTCAAGATGATTTTTTTGATACCCACCCCCCCTCCCAAAAGAGGGAACTTCAGAAATATTAGAATTAGGTTTGTTTCCATCACCAGGGCTTGGGGAGATAAAATAGGACTCATGAAAGTTGACCTTTCACCACAAAACAACTTTCAAGAATTAAAACTAGGTCAGTTATTGATCACAGCTATTTATGACTGTTTCATGTCGTCTGAAGACACATATGAATAAAAAATAATAAATGATATAATATTCTGATGTAGAAAACAAATGGCAACACAACCACGACACATCTACAGAAAGCATCTCAGTATCTGAAGCCATTCAGATACTGAGAAGCTTTCTGTCATTTGTTTGATCCATTTATCAGGCCACTTCTGTCAGGTTTAAATCTTTTATCGTTCAGCAAATGTCGTTTCCAAAAAGTACCGAAACTGCAGCTCAGTCATCAGAGATGATATGATAACCCTAAAAGGCCATGACTACCCAGATTTGCCACAGACGGTACAGTCATCGCTGCTAGGTAGACGCCCCAGTGGAATTTACAATGAAGTCTTCTCTTTGTGTACAATTCTAAGAAGTGATATTAACACTACTCCTACCACCATTTCAAATCACACATAAGATTACGTGTATATATTGTGGGTGAAAAGAAAACCAACTTGGTTACTTGTACAGTGGTGCAGGTGATATTATCTTTCACAGAAAGTGTGTAATTTTCTTAAATATTCACCTTTACAATCGTTGCTACTGATGAGTACAGAACAGAAGAGATGGTGCAAAGAAAGAAAGTGTGAAAGAGGAAAAGCAAACAGATAGAGGAAAAAGAGACTTTCTTTGCTTGCATCATAAGATAAACCTAATACAGATACTACAGTATATGACGTACTGGGGAATTTGTGCGGAACCTTACTTTCTTTCTGAGATGATCTGCTTATCAAAATAAACTTAAAATAAAAAAAGGGAATAGGCTCATTTCAAAGAAGAGAGATGGCCTTCCTGTCTGCTCTTCAACTCTCAGAGTGAGAGCCATGAGTCAGATAGTATATATAATCTATTCTGTCATTGTGATTCTTTTAGTGATATTGAAATGATTAAGTTGCACAGGGCACTAATAAACATACTATAAACAGTAATATAAATGTGTCAAACATGTCAACTACCCGTGGATATCCTTTATCTACAGTATATGCCCACTTATTCAGAGACTAACCTGAAAACAATGTGGCTGCTCTTGGTGGGTCCACAGTATTCGGCTGAATTGCACAATAACTAAGGGGAACAGTGTTATGACAGCGTTATTATGTGCAGCTGTTTGTACGTCCTTCATGTGTTCCTAGAAAATGTTATCTTAATATTTGATGGTGATTATTTTGAGATGGTTTGTAGCATAACACTCAGTTCCCAGTAAACAATCAAAGAGCAGTTCTGATTATATTCTCTCAAAGCCAGGAGATATCTTGTAGATACAAAACCTCAGTTTAGGTCTCCTGAAGATTAGAAGATGAAAAGTGCAAGACTGCAGGCTGCAAAACATTTTTGCTGCTGCTCTACATCATCCTGCTTAATGTCATTTTATTTTATCAGCATTCATACTATTTCAAGAGTTGGAAAACCAGGGCATCTGTACTGGATTGAATTTAATTGTACAGCTGTTCCTAATAAACTGGTAACTGTGTGTAAATAGAGCTTTTTTAAACTGATAAAAAGGCAAACATTAGCAGAGAAACAGTGTTCTGTCAGTTGGCTTTGCCTGACATTGACATTGTCCATGACTATGCCATGTTATTATTGAAGGAGCAGGGAGAGATGTTGGGAAATAACAGCTCCTGATGACAGTTACTCAGGAAATATGACTGTCCTGTTTGTTTTTGTCCTTTTTTTCTACTTTCATTTATATAGTTACACATCTTTAATCATACTGGTATTTGTTGTGGTTGTGTTTGTTGTTACCTCTAGCTTCCTTTCTCTCCCAACCTGTTTCCATACTGTCCCTCAAAGCAACAGTTTTGCAATTTTATAGACTGTATACCCAATATATACTTGGGCGAGCCACCCTAGTACAGCCATAGACTGTACATAAGAAGTGGACGTAGTCACCGTGACGTCACCCATTGGTTTGCGGACTGCTGTTTTGAAGTCTCAATTTTGGCATATTGGCCGTCGCCATCTTGGTTTTTGGCTGTCACTATCTTTGTCTTTTGCAACCAGAAGTGACACGAAAGGGTGGAGCTAAGTACCACAGAACGCTGAATAAGATATTATTAGTCGACCAAAAATGTTACAATTAACTTTCATGAACTGAAAACACACTGTGAAAGAGTTAAAGCTGTAAAACACAGACAACTCCCAGACCGGACAACGACGTGGTAGCGACCTGTCAATCACAAGGTAGCCACGCCCTAAAGCATACTCTGCTTTATGGTCTATTTGACTCTAAATGGGACCATAATTTACTAAATGAACATCATGCTGTATTGAAGAAGACTTGAAACTAGCGATTGAGACCATAAACTCATGTTTACTGAGGTAATAAATCAAGTGAGAAGTAGGCTCATTTACTAATAGATTTCTATACAATCAAACTTCTTTGTGCAACCAGAGGAGTCGCCCCCTGATGGCTGTTAGAAAGAATGCAAGTTTAAGGCACTTCAGCATTGGCTTCACTTTTCAGAACCAGAGGTTGCCGTCTACGTACGGCCTATATGTGAGAAACACTGATTCTAAAATTACCTTTTAAGCACACAAACTTCAACAACAACTCTTAGTAAGTAGCTGAGTTGCAGCCTACTTTTAGTTACGGAGAAGTGCTATAAGGTTGTGCTGGCCGAAATTCACATATTTATTTGTATTGTTAAATGTAGTCCCAACTTTGGTACTAAAAACGCATGCATGCAAATGTCAGCAAAAAAAAAAGATGTACAGATTTGCAGAGATTGTGCAGAGTGTGTGAGACATTGTCATCAGTCCTGTTCACATTACTGTGTAGTACTTGTGATATCCTGCAAGGCAGAGCTAACCGCATGCTAGTTTCCATAACATCATTTACACACCTGTGTACAGTAAGAGAAGACTGTTCAGGTTATCTCAGTGTGTGGGAAGCTGCGCGCATATATACTTGTTGTGAATGTGTCAGTATGCTCGTCTCTGACGTTGTGGTTGTGAATGTTTGCATATGCATGTGTCTGGGTATTGTGAAGACTGCACTCACACGTCTGTGTTGTAGAGCTAATGCCGTCTTTTGCAGAGAGAGAACTACTGATGTGTGTCAGACATTTATGCTGTAATTGTAGATTGATGGAGGTTTACGTTGGGAAATTGTAAATTGTTTTCTCCTGTTCTTGCAGTTAAAGAGGCAAATGTCTGTAATTTTCTTTCTTTGACCTTCTTCTGTTATACCTTTATTGCACTAATTAGACTTAATTTAGTCTTTTATGGTGTTCCACCCTGAAGTTTGACTCCCAAAAGTCTAAAAATGATAAATATAAGAACGTCAGCTGTCCTGTAGCATGTGGTCTGGGTTTTGTAAAGTACGCAGTATGCCTCTGTTTCTCTGTGTGTGTGTCTTACTGAGGTCTAAGACGTCGTCTGTCTTGATAAGGTCTTCAGGTCTGGTCAGAGGCAGCTGTGTCTCAGGTTCTCCCTGAAGCTGAAGCGATAAGGACCGCAACATGAAGAACACACGGATCGCCTGTGCGGAGAGCGGAGAGGACACAAACACAAACAGTTAAGAGGTGTCATGTTAAAATCGACCGCGACTGACAGTTACCACAAACCAATAAAAAGAACTTAAGAATGGCAGCGCTATGTTTTTATCGCTGTCAGAATCAGGCTAATCCATGTTATCTTTCATCTGAGCTTTGGAGTGCTGCCATTGTGGTGGCGTTTGCTTGCGGCATGGTTACGAAACACAAAATCAAAAGAATATAACATGAGGTACATACATGTGTTACAGTATAATTACACGGGTATTTAAAAGTGTCACCTATATTTACGTAAAGTGCCCCTAGGCCTCACGAGGAAACGCATATTTCAACTATGAGACCTGACTTCCCAGGAATCTAACAACTTGTTGTATTTGAGAGACATTCATTTCAAACTCAAGTGCGATGTGGACTGAGCTCAAGTACCCTGCGTGTCTTCTCCACGTCTCCACAGGGCAGTCTCTTGACAAAGTCGATGCCAGTCAGAGGGGTACCGGTGGGTGGCAGCAGCACTGAGGCGTCCATCATTAGATACTCCACATTCAGCGGTTTACTCTGCAACATACACACGTGCATGAGTACAGACAAGCCCACGTACAGCACCCACACACACAAAAACCCACAAAACAAATGTCTTATCAAATGAAGGCCGACTAACCGTCATGCTCCTGTATTCGTCCTCAAACATGTCCAGAAAGATCTCCTCGCCCTGTGATGACATGATAAAAATGGAAGCTAGTTAAAAACAAGGCAGATAATGTGTGGACTAAACTCAGTGAAAGGTCAGCTGTAAAAACGTCAAATGCATTCACACAATACAAATCTGTATATGCATAAAAGCAGAAATATGCCAATGCATCTTTTGTGTCTAATTATACAGCTCTATGTACACATTGTTCTGAATTATAAACACATCTTACTTATCATGCATGCATACCCACTCCTCTACTCATTTTCTTGTTTTGGCCTCATCCTGGAACAGTGTCAAAGCAGCCACTGCTAAAAACCCATTTACACACTGTTCTATATTATAAGCCAAACTGGAATGTTTTATGTTGGTGCATAGATTTTTGTTATTTGATAATGAGAGTAGAGATACAGAGACGAAACATGGAAATTGAGATATGGTCCCCTAGGCCACTATAGTCGGGTGTCCACCAAGAAGTTCCTGGTAATTTTAGTCCCGGGACTACTTTTCAAGGAGCTAAAAAGTTACTTAAGCCCACTGTTGTCTGGGTTTCCATAGCAGTCTAAAGACCTGCAAAGATCAGGCAAATTAGTCAGCTGACGTATGAAAAAGCAACATGACATGGGACAAGGGCTGCTGGTAGTCACTGCGGTAAACACACTCTGCAGCCTTCAGTTCAGTGTGTCCGTCTGTTTCATTTAAAAGACACGTTAAAAAATAAACATTTTTGTCTCACTGCAACAATATTTACTGCTGCAAAGTATTTACTGATGTAATGTTGGATGTAATGAATGAAATGCAGAGGGGGGGAATTAAACTAAGAGCATCTGTCTCCACAGTAAATGATCTGTTGAGTGATTGATGGTTATTTATTTGTGCTTCAGAACGTAACCACCATGACACACTCAGAAAATAACTTTTTTTTCTCTCCTTCTACCGCTCGCCCTCTCTGCTTGCTCATGTAATCTCTCTCTCTCTTTTTTTTAAAAAATAAGTTGGGAAACCGAGAGCAGAGCCTAACTTTACATTTAATGTCATCAAAAAAGGAGAAATGCTCTCCCCTCGTCCTAAATCGATACTAGAGTACTTCCTTGTTTTATGAATGAAGCAGCATGTGAGTTGAAGCAGCCCCTGTGTATGTTTCACCACTCAGCACCAGTCATCCATGCAAAACCCACCCAGAAAGTTCCTGTACTTTCAGAAAGTACCACGACCAGGGCCTTTTTTTGGGGAAAAATGTCCGCAGAACTTAATTTAGACCCTGGTCCCTGTGGTCAAAACACTAAGAGTTCCTCAAAAGGTTCCTAGTTCTGGGGAGAAGTTCTTGTAGTTGAAATCGGGGTAAGGATACCCTGTAATGTTTTACAATCGCAGGACTTATTTCCACTAAAATCAGATTTTTGCTTATAATCTGAATTATACTGTATATTGTAATTATTCACATTCATGCCCTATTACGGTCTTGAAATGTAAACCTATTTACTCACATTAATCTTGATGCCAGTAGAAAGAAGAAGAATGTTAAAGCACACATGTATAAATTCTTGGTTAAAACTGATTGGTTAGAACTTAACAAGCTACCGCTGTGTCCTGAAAAGATTATTATTTGCAAATGTTTTTTTTTTTAAAGATTATTTTTTGGGCATTTCAGGCTTTTATTGACAGGACAGTGGACAGTTTAGACAGGCGGGAAGAGAGAAGGGGCGAAATGCGGAAATGGCCACAGGTCGGATTAGAACCCGGGCCGCCGCGGTTAAGACTCAGCCTTGTTATATGGGCGCCTGCTCTACCAACTGAGCTATCGGGGCGCCCAACACTACTTGCCAATTCATGTTTTCGTTCTCTTTACCACTTGGTCATATGATGTGACTCATATTCCATGTCAATATCCTATCCCCAGCTGACTCAAGTCTGTGCGTGCAGAGTGTAGACACAGCATATAGAAGTGTACACACTCTCACGACACGTTCTGATCAGTATTTCCTGTGAGGATAAATAATGCTGTTTTACCACATTCTTCCACCGTTGCACGCAACAGACCAGTGACTTATTGACCAAGGACCGTTTGTTATCTGGGGATATGAAACTGTCGCAGGCCCTCCTCTTCCACACGTAACACTACCAGCGCTGTGCACAAATTCTTTTCATCTGCTGCGTGTTCCAGCATACCACCCAGATAAATGATTACGGGAGAGGGAGAGGAATTCGTACATGACGTCCCATCAACAAAATGATGTTGTGAACCAAAACAGGAAATGCTGGACAGATAAGATAAGTTGGACATGCACAGTTGAGCGTCCAAGCGTACAGGACAGTGATTGTTTATATGTTTATATGATACGCATATACTCATCATCAGCTTACTGTGTTCATCTAACCATACACTGATATGTCTCAGCTAAAATATTCCACTCATTCAAGTGAAAATTGAAACTACCACAGCTGGAAGTGTTGTTGATCAAGGCAAAATGAAACCAAATAACAAATGAATAAACCAGAAAATCAGATGTTTCACATTTAAAATGATATTTTTGCTGATTCCTTCTTTTCTTTTACAAATTTATAATCCACTATGTTTATCAATTCAAGAACGTTTTCATTGTTTGAGTGAGGCAACTCAACTGACACAGTACTTCAGTTATGAAAGTGTTCTTGTATTGGTGAATGCGGTGCAAAATGGAATCGTAATCATATGGTTTGATATAAAAAAAATATGAATTCTAATGAGTAAAGATCAACATTATGAAGCCTTTAAGATATTATTCTCCAATTTACACATTCAATGTGTTCACCTGTTTCATGTCAGATTAATCATAGTTTTATTATTTAACCCAAATATACTTTAATAAAAAACATTTCATTAAATAAGATTCATCATTCAAACTTGTTGTTTCCACTTCCTAAAGAAAGCAGCTATATTGTTTCACCGTGATGCGGATCAATATTTTTTGTATACTGCAGATGTTTGAGAGGAAATATGAGTTAAAGCAGGATTTTAAAATCATTTTTAAACTTTTATCTTAACCTGCTGAGAGTACCAGGTTTTAACAAAGAGTTTGCTAACAAAAGAGCAACCAGTATTTCTAAGAAATGACCATACTTCTTCATCAGGAAGCCACTTTCTGTTAGTGGTTATGTTTGGAGTATTTTCCTGAATGCTGAAATAGTTCATGTTTCCTCCTCTCTTTGTCCGTGATGATCTACGTGGTTGATCTTTACACCTGTGACTGATTCCTAAACTGATATCCAAAGACACTCAAAGAGAAACTGAAAGCATTTCGCCTATGACTATAAACATGATGTTATATAGTAGACATAGGGAACGCTTTCAGTTTTACCTAGTGCACCTTCAGGGAAATAGTTTCAGTTATAATAAGTGGATATACTCAAACACAAGCAACCAAAAGACACTTAACGGGTAGATTGTGATTCAGTTTCAGTTCTAACATGCATCTCACGAAGAACTGGTTGAACGTCTGTTTACTTGTCTGGCTCTTTTTAATCTTTTGTTTTTTGCTTTATTATTCTCCCTAAATTTTTGTTTTCTGTGTCCCAGCAACTGTCTCTGTCTGGGCAGCCAGAACAGAAAAAAAGATTTTCATGGTATGACTGTCAACTGAAATCCCATTGTGCTACAGTAATCAGCAGAATGCAAAATATTTTGCATTAATATCATTTGCTGGACAGTGTCAGTCTGCTTGTCTGAGTGGGTTTCAAGCTGTTGCCTAACTTGTCCTTTCTTCTTCTGTTTTTGTGTTTATATACAGTATATATGTGTGGGTAGATGGGAGAGAAGCACTTATTTATGTAGGTTAGTGGTGCATATGTGTGTGCAGTGGGTAGATAAATGTCTGGTTATCTTAAAGAGAGAGAGTGTGTGTGTGCGTGTGCGTGTGTTACTGTGCACACTCACTTTGTAGAATCTCCGCAGTAAATGCAGACTTTCTTCTCTAGCACCCTGCAAACACAAACATGAAGTATAAACAGTATGACACTGAACCATCATTCATGTGAAACACATGCAGAAGTAACACATCTTCAAACGATGAACACTTAAGAAACAAATTGCCAGAAATTTGAATTATAAAAATGCACAATCAACCAATCCCTGCATTATTTGAGGAGCTTTTCTTAAGGGAATTTCTAGTCCCTTAAGAAAATGGACAACACAGAAGAATGACATGACATGCATTTTACCAATCACTGCAATTATCCACATAAAATAATACAACCTACAATCACTTGTGACCCCATATCAAATAAAATCTTGACCTCGACAAACCAAATTACCTGCAAAAACCATTAAAACCTAACAGACTTTCTTACTTCCTAAATCACCTTCCCTGGTCATCACTCCTCAACAAGCTTCACGAATACAAATCTCTACAAAACTATTTTCAACCTGAGTTTTGGGACACAATAATCACAAAATAACTTATGAGATAGTGGTGTGATTGATAAAATGATGATGCATTTTATACTGCATTAGTTTAAATTATTCACAGAATGGTAAAAAGAGGAATAAAATACACTGAAATGCTCCAGTGCTCCATTCAAAACAAACAAACGGTACAACAGTCTGTTAAGTACGGTACTACTTAACATAATCACCTATTGCTGTGTATCTACCGTCTACCGGCTGTTTCTGAGAAAAGGTGACACTTAATTGGAATCGGATCTGATTTACTGCTGCCGTTTAATAAACAATGATGTCACTTCTGTGCTGTGTTGTGCAAGGCCATTTCCCTTAACAGCAATAAATGCTTCCCTTGTTTACCCGTTCACATCAAATGTCAGAGAGCCAGAGGAAAGATAGTTAAGTGCAGTCAGTGTTCTTCCTGCAGTGACACTAGATTCGGTAATCCTTTGTGTTGTTAACACTGAATAAACTAAACCTGGACAGTTGAGCCTGTTTTCTTGTCAGAGATTAGCAACATGACTAGTCAACTATTTTCCCAACAGCAGGAAGGAAATAGAATGAGCAGGGTCTGGGCCAACTTATCATAACATCAACAGAATTATTATTATTTTAAGGTCAGTAAAGTCAGTTCTCTGGCATTGTGACGCCACAACATAACAAATAATTAAGCAAAATAAACTTTGACTAAAAATAATGATCATAGTTCCTAGAAAAACCTGCCAACACTAACATTTCAGCAAAAGGAGCACTTTCGCAATTGAAAGGCTCTCTTCATTAAAGTTAAACTGCGTCAGTGGTGGGAAATTTTTCAAGCAGAAACCCCCAGTGATGTTAAACTGACTGATATCATGAGTAGGTGAAACCGGGTCTTGTAAAATGACCATGGTTTCAATTCACTTTTAAATTCAGTCAGATCAGACGGTGAATTTTTTTTTTTTTTTAAACTGAAATCCCGACAAAAAAAAAAAATCACAGAAGCACAACTACTTCCTGTAACTCCCGTGAATAAAGAGAAGAGGACTGCAGAGAAAGAGAGGGTGTGGAGGATTACCCTGAATTTAGTGAGGAGGAAATAAAAAAATTCTCAGAAGGACAAGGAAGAAAAATGGAGTTCTGTGCAAACAGGACGGGTAGCAGGAAATAGAGGGAGAGAGGAAGAGGAGGAGGATAAATGAGGAGGAGGAGAAGACAGTTAATGAGTCAGATGTGAGGTTTGGGAAGAGGGTTGGAGGAGAGGAAGAGGGTGGTCTGGCGTGTCCCTGCTGAAAAATGTCTTTGGTCATAACCACAAAACCCTGCAGCTTTCTGAGGAAGTGATACAGTTAAATGTAAAGAGGTTGTTTTACTGCTATGGAAGATCCAACTTCCCACCAGCCTGCCCTGACAGTCTTGTATATGTGTGTTTGTGGGAATATTGATTCTCTGTGTGTGTGTGTGTGTGTGTGTGTGTGTGTGTGAGATATGTTGACAGGGCAGTATGTATGAGTATAGCATGTACATGTTTGTGTGTGCTGTACCTCCAGGCAGGCCAGATGTACGTCTTTGATTAAACAGTGGTTTCCAGACAGCACAGACTGCTTTAATAACAGGCAGGTCAGCTCCAGTGTAGCTAGACGCACTCTACCATCTACACAAACACACAAGAGAAATATATGAGTAAGTTAACATACTGTAGTTCCATTTTGGCTCAACGAGGCACAGTTTAACATGGAATAATGTGTAGAATGTCTAATATACAATTGATGGACCAAAAAGTGTCCGGAACATGAAATGTACACATGGTTTTTGAGCTACATGTCTAACAACATATTCTACATTTCCATTCACTTGTGAAGAACTTCTCATAATAAATGTGTTTATACAGAAAGTGTTCATGCTCTTGTGTTCAGCTAGGAAAAATGCAAATAAAATAAATCACAAAAAAAAGAATGATATTTCTTTAGGCATGGAAGAGGACACGTTAAGTTGTTAATTTCATATTCATCTCACAGCTGTGCACAGTAATGGATATTCAAACTGGAATACAACTGAAGGCTCGTATTAGTAATTTAGAGAACTAAAGATATGAAAAATGTTATGATTTCAAAGACAGGTGATTGTGTTGATGTGTGTGTGTGTGTGTGTGTGTGTGTGTGTGTGTGTGTGTGTGTGTGTGTTACCTGGCTGTGCTGCCTGGCTCATAACTCTGATCAGTCTCTCTACCAGCACCAGGCTGTAGGAGCTCTTCTCCTGGTCAGGAACCGGCAGCTGCAGACGCTCCAGAAGATCTCGATTTATACCTACAGGCGGACCAGGTCAGGAAATAGTTGCATGCAGATTTAGTGGCGTAAACATGAACACTGTGAGGTCATAGGCTTGTTGAAAGATTGTGATAGTACACTGTCTTGTCTTCAGCGCTGTGTCTACTCAAAAATAACCTGAGGTGTGATGTCATTTCAATCAACCTGGATTTTGAAATTGCGGTATATTTCAATCTGGCATATTTCCCATTGAAGTGCCCATTGGGACTCTATGGATCATGCTAACTTTGCACACGCCGCTGCTGTCTGGGAAACGAGGACTCACACAAAACAAGGTATATTGCCGTTTTAGAGAGGTGCTTTATAGTCATAATTCTGTTTTGCATTATACAGGGAGGTTTTAGAATTATTTGGTCTACTCTCATTGATATAAATGTGGTAGACCAAATAATAGAAATACCTGTCACTATAACACAACTGAACAGTTGCTGAACACTTGCTGCGTGACAGACGTGACACGCCACAAAGCCCAGTTGGTATCAACTTTTTTTCAGTGCTCCAATGACACGGTGAAGTGTCTACCAAGCATGTGTTTTAGTTTCACCCTGTTACGTCACATCTAAAAAAAAGGCTGTTAGCCAGTTCTACATAAACGAGCGCTTGAGCAACACTTCAGCGGCGGCTCACCGACAATGTAGCTGGCCACGCTGGCTGTGAGTGAAAACAGCATTAGACTGCATTAGTTGTAGTTATGTGTACCTAATAAATTGGCAACTAAGTGTATATTGACACAAATTTGTTCAAATGTAAAATGAACAGTTCTCTGCCAAAAACACCCCAGACATAAACCGTATGTATTCAGTCCTGTTGAGTCAGTCAAGTCCTGTTATTAGAAATATATATATAAGCAGTTGTACGCCGTTTCCAATATGGATGCCAGTTTATTTCATTTACCAGGTATCTAGAATGAACCACTATAATCAACCAAATGAATGTTCATATGTATAAATACAAAAGAAAGGCCAACCTTTGCTGTGTGAGACCGCATAAAGCAGGCAGAGGACGAACAGGGCGTGGTAGTCATCGGTGGTGCAGTCCAGAGCGCTGTACACCATGTCTAAGAACGGTCTGCAGAGAAACAAGATATCATCAGTCCAGAAACACTTCTGTCTTTCCTTTTATTCATTCTTTCCACATCCAGATCAATCTAACAGCTCGGTGTGTCCAGATATGTGTGTGCATGTACCTGCTCCTCTGTGTGTGCGTGCGGGTGGCTGCAGCCGTCTTCTCTTCATCGGTGATGTTCTGCTCCGTCAGCTCCGACACCTTACACTTCTCCATCACCACCATCTCTATCTCTGTGTGCACACATACACACACACATACTTTGTACTTACTTGCATAAATATCCATAAATGTAATGTTTTTTTAAAATGTATTTTTCACATTCACATCCTCAACAAAAACACACATCAGAGCTATGAAGACAGAAAGTTTCAGCTATTGTCACCAGTGAATATGAATGTGAAGTCTGAAGTGTTTCCTTCTCACTTGTTACTAGTTGAAAAAATGATGAAATGTGTCAAGGCAGCAAAGATGAGCCAGTCATGCCATCAGTGTCTGCTTACAATTGATTAGGGAATAAAATATTGATTTTCAATGCATAAAATGCATCATTTGATAGCATTAAAATGTTATATTTCAGCCAATGACGTACAGCATGTCACCTAAGTTACCATCTGTCCTTCAAAATGTTTCCTATTTCATCTCTTTTCTTAGTTCTCAGTTAAAGAGAATGGCTGTCGTTTCCCCCCCAAAATGGTACATGTGTCATTTTGAAACTAGCTGCAGCCTACGATGTTATTCGGGTGCATTTGCACCTTCAGAAGCAAACACGACTGTGCAGCCCTGCAAAAAAACTCTGCAAAAAGAGTCTATTCAGTCAAAGTAAAGAAGGAATCATTTCAGATGAGTGATCACATTTTTACACACGCGCGCACACACACACGCACACAGAGCAGGAGTGAGAGACAGGCGGAGAGGTGAGGAGCACAGGATGGATGGTGTGTCACCGTGGAAATGGACAGTCGGCTGCCATGGAGATTGTGTTTGACATGGGGTCAGTGGTAGCCGTGGTGACCATGGGGAAAGTAAAAAAAACGCCAAACAGGGGGAGCAGCTGAAAGAGAGGCCTCATCTCAAAACTAGCCTAAGAGGAATTTGTTGGTTAAATTTACTTTCTTTCTGATGCGTTTCTTCTGCATTTTGTTTTAGCCTCAACGTTGATTACTCATGTTTTAACACTTCCTTTTTTCAGGAATCAAGCATATCCTCAATTTATGAACTTTTTCACTGCTGATCAAGAGGCTGCATAGTCTAATCTGAATTTGACAATAAACAGTAAATGTATGATGATGACAGTTAACAGTCATGTACACATTGAATTAAGCACCAAGATGGAAAAAAAAAGCAGGGCACATTTAGAGTTAGGTTGAGTTATTTTGAGTTAGTTTCTCTCTTTTCTGTTTGGAGAGGAGGGCTGCTGCTGTGGTGACTGTTGGGTAACCGGGGTGCATCATGGGAAACTGTGTCTGATTGATGGGAGTAAAGAAAAATGGACAAACACACTCCTGTACTGCTGTGTCCAATGAGACACACACTCACCTTCCGCCGTCTCCCCACTCGCTCTGCTTCCCTTAGAACTCCCACCTCCTCCTCCTCCTCCTACTCCCTCTGTACCTTTTCCCTTATCCCTCTCTCCTCCTCTGCTGTCGTCATCCCAGCCCTCCTCTACTCCTCCTCCTCCTCCTCCTCCTCCTCCTCCGCCACCACCTCCTCCTCCTCCCCCTCCCCCAGCCCTTTCGTCATCCTCCTCCTCGCCATGGTTCTTGTAGTTTGGCCTCTTCTGTGTTCTCTTGCGGCCGCGGTGGCGGGACAGCTCCAGGGAGCGCTCCAGAGACTCTAAGGGCTTGGTGAAGCGACGCACGCCTCCTGCACTGGCCTGGGGAGGGATAGAGAAGGACAGCGAGGCAAGGGTGTGAGATGGGAAGACATCACAAGCCTGGAAGTGACAGAAGTATTATTTTATCAAGTCTACATTTTGTCCAAATCCTTTCTGGTGATCATGAAATCCTGAAAGTATTTTTCTTTTGATGTGCTTTTTAAAAGGTGTGTTTGGTTAAAATGCAGCAGTGGCCGTTTTGTGATTTTGCTTCTTGGTTTTTCACATCTATAGTGGTGTTACAGTGCTAACACAGCATAACACCTTCCAGTATGTGCTGGATAAAAAAGGCAGATAACGGTTCAAAACAAGTGAGAAAAAAAAAATGGGAGGGGTTTATTTAGTCAGGTACTGATGTTCTGGAGTAAACACACCCAGAGGCGGGATATTTAGAAGAAACTAACTGTCCTGTTTCCAGGAAGCAGTTTCACTACCACCTTTTACTGGCAGAAGTGCATGAAAAAGAATCAAGACACACATGAAAACGCATAACACCACATGCATACACAATAATAAACTTCTATAACTGATGTGCCTAAATCTTCTCACACATGCACATAAACGGCGAGCCTTACAGTAAATCCGTCTTGCACTATCTTGTTGATCTAAGTCTGTTTGTACACGAGACTCTTCCTCCCTGATATACTTTATCAGGGAAAATGACCACTTGACAGACACACACAAGCACACACATACAAAGTTGAGGTCACGTCGGTGAGGCCGTACTGGAACTAGAAATAACCCACTTCTCGCACATAGCCCTCAAACTTACACCAAAACGCAGATATGCACACAGGAAACAGCTGGTAAATGATAAGAGGCTGAGCAGAGATGTCAACACGGACTTACAGTAAACTGAGCAATCATAATGACATGAATTATTACTGCTAATTATAATGACACAACTGCTTTACTGCTTCAGATTAAACTAATTAGAATGAATATAAGAGTAATACAATTCTTTTTTAAAAAAGGTAAATAAAACTTAAAAAAAGAAAAGAAAGTCTGCAGAATAAACATGGTATGATTTGTTCTTTAGGTCAGTGGAGAGCACAAAGACAGGTTAGCATTTGAGTCAATTATTTTCAGCCAGATGTGTCCAGACAGACTCAGACTCTTTCACACAGACTGCAAGCAGTCTAGCAGTATTCAGTCATTTCAAAACTTGACTACTCTACAATTTAAATTTCCACTTTTAGACAAATTGGACCAAGGAAAACATCTGCTTATATCAAGGTCAATCAAAGAACTGACCTTTACATGCACAGCTCAGTTGAGGATGGACCACAAAAACACACAGGTCATCATGATTAACCCCGGGTGTGAGGCAAGAGTAGAAATATATTTGATCAAATGGCTCAACACAGGGCGGCTACTGTACACAATAACGGACTAGTGCCGAGAGGGGCATCAAGATATGAGCCATCATCAGTGCAATTTCACTACTTATTCAGGCTAACCTGAAAAAATGCACTTCTAGCACTATAAACTGTTAAGGCATGTGCTACTTAGGCAAAACAAAAACATGCCTGAATATTGTGATGTCATGCAAAATCTTGCAAACTTGTGGTTGATAGATTTTACTTTGTTTTATTTTAATTGCTAATTTGAGTATGTACCGTATGTGTATGTACGCATTTGTGTGTGTGTGTGTGTGTGTGTGTGTTTAATGCATATTAATATACCTGTAATACTATATTCACTGTTGTTAAGACTGTTTTTATTCCCTAGAAGTCTCGAGGACCCAAAAATAAACAAATAGATCAATCCTGTAGAGAGTCCAATGGTGCAGCAAGACAAAGAGCCACTGAATACCAAGATGATCCAGCTTCTTAGGTTTCATTTGTACAAAAAAAAAGGTTCAACTTTGTTGAAGAAGACAAAGAGGAAGAGGATCAGGTATCGCAAGGTGAAACTAGGTGGCCCTATTTCACTTCGCTTCTTACAATAACACAAACCACCGAGCACACACACACACACACACACACGTGAGGACGTAGGTACATCGACACACAGACATGGAAACATGGCGTGCAGTGTCAGAAGATGTAGGCCCATCCTCCTCATGTGTCAAACACAGCTGCAGTTTCTCAACATCCACAATTACTGGAAGGAGCCGTTTGCCACAGGAATCAAAACCAAAAGCTATACATTAGTTTGTCTATTCCTCCCTCCTGCCTGGGCCTTCTCTTGTCTTCCCTTTTGCCTTTTCTCCATATTCTCATGAGAGGAAAGTTTTTGTTTTTCTTAGGAATAAACACTAGAGAACTACTTCATTTAGGCTCAGTCTGTAGAGACGTATTCACGGAAGTATTCTTTAATAGGACTGCGAATAACAAGATAATACAGAAAAGTGGTTGTTAGAGACTAAAATGTGTTTTTAATTTGTTTGTGTTTCAGATTAAGTCAACCCTTTTTTTTGGACTATAATGAAGCATAATGAAGCTAAAAGCCTTAGCTACTCATTTCCACAGAATAATTACACAAGTCTTTGTAATCCTTCCTGTAGCCAGCCAAACAAAAACATTGATATCTAGCTCCATCTGAGCACTTAGGATTGTACTGAAGTCGCTGCTAAAAACACGGTGTGTGTATGCTGTCAGACAAAAACCACAGACTAGCATTAGTGTGTGTGTGTGTGTGTGTTGCACCTGTTAGCTGACTAGGTTCTGGTAAACCGCTCACACTCGGAGCCTATGCTGAGAAATTAATGGAGGTCAGGGAGCATGTAAGGCAAACCTACACACCGCACAATCACACCTAGCAGCACATCAAAATAGGGCACCATTTGAAGCTCAAAGATATACTTATAAATGCACACAACTAAAACAGCTGCATGTGCTTTAGCGGGGAAAAATGATACAGTAGATACACATACAGTACAGAGATGCAGATGTTGACATCATGTAACTGGTGCACTTGCAAGAAAACACGTGTACAAAAGAGAAAGAGAGAGAGAAAAAAATACTTCCAGGAAAGAGATTTGGGTTAGGTGAGCCAGCTCTGTCGGGGTGTTCCATCATGTGACCTAATTTCCTGCCACATCACAGACAAACAGGAAGTACCATTTGACCACCTGCACAGAAACAGAGCCCAGGCCTCATCTGTCGGTGTTTCATCTACAATAAATCAAACAATAACACAATAGCAGTTCTATCTGATGTGGTGGAAACAATTCATATCCACAGTCCAACTTGCATGTAAAACAAAGAGAATACATTGGTTTCATTATGTCTTCAGACGTTATCAAGTATGATCAGGGGCTTTTTCCACAATAAATCATTGTGCAAAATGCAGGTGTCCTATGTGCCTGCAAACATGCAGAATGAACAAATGCATGCATTTGAACCAGTGGGGAACTCTGGGTCTGAAAAGTGAAGCCAATGCTGAAGTGCATTAAACTTGCATTCTTTCTAATAGCCAGCAGGGGGCAACTCCTCAGGTTGCAAAAAGAAGTCTGATTGTATGGAGTCTATGAGAAATTGAGCCTACTTCTCACTTGATTTATTACCTCAGTAAACATTGTAAACATGAGTTTATGGCCTCAATCACTAGTTTCAAGTCTTCTTCAATACAGTATGATGTTCATTTAGTAAATTATGGTCCCATTTAGAGTCAAATAGACCAATAAAGCAGGGGATGCTTTAGGGCGGGGCTAACTTGTGATTGACAGTTCGCTACCACGGCGTTGTCCAGTCTGGGAGTTGTTGTTGTTCCGTGTTTTCGTCTTACAACTTTAACCCTTTCACAGTGTGTTATCAGTTTATTAAAGTTAATTATAACCTTTTTGGCGGCCTTGAAATGTCTTATTCAGTATACTTAGCTCCTCCCTCTCGTGTCACTTCTGGTTGCAAAAAAACAAGATGGCGACAGCCAAAATGCCAAACTCGAGGCATCAAAACGGCAGTCCACAAACCAATGGGTGATGTCACGTGACTACGTCTACTTCCTATATATAGTCTATGATTTGAACACAGATATGAGCACATTCAAGCAATAAACAAGGACACAAAGACACGCACATCACTGCAGGTTAAAAGCAAGTAAATGATTTGAATTGGTAACCTTAGTGACTTAGTCTTCTGTTAAGAATAATACAACCGTATTTGACTCCTGAATGGAGAAATGGATCACTTGAAGTCATGGGCCATTTTGGACTCTGTTGTGCATCTGAGGAAGGCAAGCCATCAAAGCTCCTTTTGCAAGTTTATCAGTGGCAAAACAGTAGAGAACTAATAAAGTGAACACAGGAACTAACACAGAAAATGAGCAGTATTACCATCTCAAGTCTGTTTCTTTAGTTCATTTTATTTGATAGAAAATCCTAAAATTCTGACCATTTCAATTCTACAGTATACAGTATATACTATATACACTTTACTTCTCTAATCTTTGGAGAACTGCTACACTGATGTTTAAAAATGCAACACGTGGCACCTTTTAAAGTCCGCAAAGTGCGGAGAAAGAGAAAAGCATGGCTGAATGAATAGCTGGCAGGTACTAGTTGGGGTCTGGCTGCCTCCTGTTGTGGTAGACCACCGTTGCTAAAGACATCACGCCTCAACTCACATTCACTGAAAAGGTAGGCTGCTTCTTACAACAGCCACAGGTCTAGCACACACACACACACACACACACACACACACACACACAATCACACTTAAACAGCGCAGCACAGAGAATAACCACAAGGGTTCTCAGAAACGCTCACTAGCTCAGCACACCCACCTGGCTTTACAAACAGATGGTCAAAAAACTAAGAAGAGGGAGAGGTGGGGGGGATTCGGTTTCAGAGAGAAACTGAAGCATGGGAGAAGAAGAAGAAGAAAATGAGAGGAAGAGAGTGAGAAAATGAGAGATGAGGGAATTAGATGGGGAAAATGAGGGGGAGACAAGGGGGAGGTAGAAAGAAAGACACAAAGAGAGAAGGGAAATAACATACGGATGTAAATACAAACAGACGTTCGGAGAAAGACGATATAAAGACAGCAGACAGAACGTTTCAATTCGAGGCGGAGATGGGAGAAAAGATGGAGATTAAAGGAGAGTGTGTTTGAAAAATGTAAATAAGAAAAATCTATGTAGCTAATTAGCATAACGTTGCCTTGATGTGGGTGAATCATGGAGAAACCATGACCCCGTGATCTCATAACCACCTACACACATTTCTGGAACTCCAGTCTATGTGTGTATGTGTGAAAGTGTGTGTGTGTATATATTTCTGTGCGCATGTATCCATGCGGTTGCCTGCGTAGGTGTGTGTGCATTTATTGTTTGTGCGCTGTACTCCGTTGTGTTTATGGGTATGTACTAGTGTGACTCTGTATCACAATGTACAGTCTGCTGTGTGTGTGTGTGTGCTGCAAATTAGTGTTTTTTATTGATGGTTATGAGAGTGCTGTTGTATATGTAAAATATTACTGTGTGTGCGTGTGTGTGTGTGTGTGTGTGTGTGTGTGTGTGTGTGCGTGTGCGTGTGCACCTTACCGTGTTCTTGTGTGTGCTGTGTATATCCATCTGCGGGGTGAAGACAGACAGGTCTCCATTGAGAATAACTTCGGCCAGGGAGTTGACCATTGGCTGATAGTGGATGATCAGAAACACCTGGAAATCACACACACACACAATTAAGAAAATTATCAAAAACATCTTTAAAAACAAGAGCCGTTCATTGAAAATGAAAATAAAATGTATGGTAAAGTTCTTAACTCTACCAGAAAATGTATTTTGAACTTGTCTTCCTCTGTACGAACCGGTGACCCTCAGAAAATATTGGGCAGGTTTAGCTTACATGGAAAAGTAAAGCAAAGCATCTGATGTGTGTGTTGCTTACTTGAGACAGCAGGTAGAGGGACACCTGTGGGTTGATCTTTCGCTCTTCAGACTAAAGGAACAAAAAAAAAATAAAGACCAGTCAAAGTCACACATATAGCAGCTCCATAGCTAGTACCCATAACAACTTGAAAGGAATAGTGAAGGCAAAACTGTGAGGAGAGACAAGGCATAGAGCTGGAATGATTTAATAGCTGATAATCATCGAATAGTTTAAAGGGACCATACCAGTGGTTTTGTAAGTTAAGCCAAATACCTTTTATGTGCTTACACCTTCCATTAGCGCTGTTAGTTATATTCTAAAGCAGACTGTCAAACTTATGACAATTGATAATTATTCATAATCACTATTGAGTTTCCAAACATCACATCTTATGAATGCAATACTATGTGGTAGATGAATGGTGATGGTTTGTCATCAGACCTTCACTTCAGCATGTGAATGCACTACCGGAAACCAGAGAACCACCACTCCGTCATTATTAACTCAAATATTATATTATATGTATAATATAATAATATGAATATTATATAATATTAAAACTCAAATACATCAAATTTATGAAAACCAGAGCGGATGTGTGTTTCATTATGATGCATTAGCTATGTTGCGGAACATTCAAGTCTCTGAAAGATGATAGCGTAGTGTAGTATAGTTTTGGTAGTGTATTAAAACTAACGTGAACCGATAGGCCCCTGGAAGGAAAAACACATTTAAAAATTACAGCGCCACTTGCACGAATTTGGAAATGTCTGTCAGTAATGTATGTTTAAGCAGATAGGATTTACTGGGATGGTTGTGCAAAACCACTGGCATGGTCTGTTAAGTCACTTATCATGTTAATGTAAATGTAAAATCTAAGTCATCATGATCATACCAATGATTTACTGGTTACACCTTCTCAAATGTAATTCACAGCTTTTGTATGTTTTATATCCTTGTAAATTGAATATATTGAGGTTTTGGATTGTTGGTTGGACAAAAGAAGCAATTTAAAGAGGTCAACTTGGACTGTGATGGACGTTTTTACTATTTTGTGACATTTAATAGACTAAACAATTATTTGATTAATCACAAAAATAATCAAGTTTAATCAATATTGTTACGTTAATAAAAGTTACTTTTTTCTTAATGTGATTTTGATTGTGACGTTTTTGCCTATTTATAGCTGCAAGAAGGATGACACCGTACAGTTTCTCTGACGTGTTCTTTAACACATTAGCTTACGGAAAAACACATACGTGCGGAGGTGTTACAACACGTTAAGTGCTAACAATTTGGGGAAATTCTAGAAAAGAATGGAGGAAGCAGTTTTTATATGACACAAGCTCTCTCCACTTTGAACCTGCAAACATCAGCGTAACTTAATTCATTTAGACATGCAGGTGAAGGTAACACACCGTCTCGGGGATGACCAGAGAGTAGACGTAGAGGGGCAGGAACAGACGGTTGAGGAGGTGGTCGGTCAAAACGTCATTGAGGAATTCGCAGTTGATGATGAGGATGTCGTTCAGGTAGTGCAGGTGGTCTAGGTGCTCCGCTACCAGGTCACTTAACTTCCCTCTGTTCTTATGTCTGGGACACGACAAAGAGAGAGACTCAGATGTTATTTGGGAAGTGGTCAGGCTGCTCTACTGCCAAAATCATCAAGAATAAAAAAAACATCTTCAGGCATGAAAATGGTTTGACCGCCATGCTTTATTGTACATTATTTACACAAATGGCATCTTAATGTATGTGCAGATTCACAATGTATAATATGACACTTGTGTACTGTCTTTTAACTTGAAAGCTATTTAAAAGGACATGGTGTATCCAGTGTTTTAAAAAAACCCCAAGTTAAAGCATTTTATAATGCAATGACGTATACAATACATCATGCCTTTGTACAGCAATGTCATCAAATAAGCACCAGGATAACAGAGACATGCCTGACCCTTAGAGGCCGCAGTGAGAATTACACTGAGAAACAGAAAAAAGATACAATAGATGGCACTTACTCTTCATCTGTCTGCACACACTTGTCCAGTTCGATGACATGGCTGCCAATAAACCAGACCAGGTTGCTGAAATATGGGACCGCTGTCTTATCTCGGATGTAGTGCAGCATGTGCTGGTTGTCCACTGGAGAAATTAGAGTCAGGATTAAGATCTTTGTTACCAAGGCTGCCCACAGGTATCAAACACCCACACACACACACACACTCACATGTACACACACACACTTTGTGATACCGGAGAATTACCAGAATGTGACAATTAAATATGATTAAAAAAACAACCCAAACCATTCAAATTAAGAGACAAATTAAGAAAATTAACCAACCATGCTTAGTCAAATTAAGTACATGAACTGGTCCATTGTTAATTCAATATAAAAGGAGAATACTACTGGAGTGGGATCAAGAGGAAAGCCAGTTCAGTTTCACATTGAAACAACATTGTGACTGGGGCTACTCTCGCTGTAATTATGCAAGAAAAAACCTGCTTTTCCAACCAATTCTCTGTCGGTTTAATCCAAGCCTGTGATCTGAAACTGCACTCATCAGTTTGCCCCTCTCTCTGATGCTTTCTGAAGAGGAGTTATCTTTAGACAAGAGCAAGATCTGAGCAAGATTTGGTCCAACTTTGTATTAGTAGTAATTGAAGTCACAAGTTTAGTCATAGTACAATGTTTTAAAAAAAAAAAACCCAACTCATTCACGTTCAAAGGTTAAAGGGGAACCAATTTTACAAATCAAATGAAATATAAAAGACAATATTTCTGCTGCACCAATTTTTTCTTGTTTTTTAACTGTCCGTCATGAGTCTGTCAATGTTTTATAGGAGTGTAATGTTAAATCTGTGGAGTACTCTTTTAATACTGGGCAAAGGTCTACAGTATAGAAAGCCTTGATATCTGATTGGACAGCACACTGAATTTGTTATTTTTATAAAAAGGGGTCAAAAGTGACAGTCAGACTAATCCATGTGTCTCAAATTCCCACTGCAAGAACAGCAATAGAGAAACTATAGAGCAGAAAAATCTGACACCTGTTTTACATAGTATTTCCATGCATCTGTTTTAATGTGTCTGGAATAAGAGCCCACTGTAGTCTGGGAGAACCAGACATTTTAGACAATTACTTTAGGATACTTCTGTGTGAACTGTCCTGGTGTAGTAACACATTTACATCTAGTCGTCCGAATGCAAATAAAAGTGGTAATTCCACACAATGCCAATCCAACTGAGACAGGTACTGTAATGAATAAGCAGCCAAATCAAATGAATGACTTACATAATAGCAGAAAACAAAAAAGACAAATCACAAGCTGACACTACTCAGAGTCACACAGTGCCATTCCAGCTTAGTCCATTAGTGGATGAACTGAGAATTAAAGCAGAGGATACGGACTAAAAAAAAAACCGCAGTGACCAAAACTGTCAAACCCATCACCAAAATAACAACCAACATGTGGGGCTCAGCTGAAATTAAGTCTGTGGAACAATTAATCCAAGAAAATTAAATTAAAAAAAGGCATGCAGGTTGTTCTGCATGTATGTAGGTGAGTGACACCGATTGATTTACAAGAACAAGAATATTCATACCGGTACATTTATAACAAATACACCATTAGGAACAAATAGGGCTGGGTATCAACAAACACTGACATGTAAGGAGTAATAATAACTCATTCTAAGCAAATTTGAGGAATTACAATTAATATAAAGTCTCACATTAACAGCAACTATAGTGATAAATAAAAATCAACCACTGACTGGCTTATAGACTAATTTAACACTTGTTTAAATAGAACTGTATCTGCATCCAGGTACTGTAGGAACAACTGGGAACACTATAAGGAAAGAAAATAACAAAACATGTTTCTAGGATACCCAGCCCTACAAAAAAAAAAAAGACTGAATGAATGGAACCAACTTACATGAAACTGGAGTTAGGCAGATGGGGAGCGCAGAGGGAGGAGGGAGAGGAGGAGAGAGACAAGGAGAGGAAGAGTAGGAGTGGTTGTTGAAGAGGAGGAGGAGGAGGGAGAGGGGGAAACAGACACAGGGTTAATGTGTGTAAAGGGGGCGGCTGTGGAGGGGTGGAGGCTGGGAAGGACCCCGCAGGTATCTTAAAACAAACTGCAAACAATGGCACATCTGGCAAAGGAGTTTATGTGTTACCTAAACATTTCTTTTCACTGTATAACAAGTTACCAGAGAAAAAAAAGCTAGCATTGTAACATCATTTGCCTAAACATTCTTCACGCTAGCTTAATTCATCTTAATGCTGGATAAAATCCTTTTCCAGGTTGTCATTTGTTGCAGTGCATGACCCAAGGAATCAGTAGGAAGCATCAAACTGTGATACATGTTCAACATTATGATGTTTTCATTGCAACAACCTGACCCATTTTCAGTGTTGACACACAAATAATTAAGTTAGGGGTTAATTTAGGAAAGTGATTACATTAGCAAGGGTTGTGAACTTTTTTGCCACAATAAGACACAGATTTGACTGCATAAAATCACAATGCAATGAATAGTTTGCATTACAGCAGTGTCTCATCAGGATACAGACGCTGTCCCCTGATAATTCTCAGATGCTGGGAAAAAAGTCAGCGTCAGAGACGTCTGCATTGAGTTGATGCTTCCTTCTTTGACAGATTCCTTACCATAGCCAAGCCCACGCCCAGCCCAGCAATGACACATTCCTCACACCACTAGGTTACTTCATAAATGACTTGTATTTCTACAGTGGTTAAAAGTCAATTGTGCTAACTGGGGTTACAGAATCAAGACTTTATGGACAACGGAAGACCCAGAGTTGTACGGTGCAAAGTGCTACATGCAAGGTTAGACAAACAGGTACGGAGACAGACAGGACGCCATAGTTGATGTGTTGCAGCGACTGTACAGTATGTTGAGGGGAATGTTATGTATAGTGAAGATAAGCATGATAAGGTGTGGAGGAAAGCCAAACCCGCTTAATGCACCACCCGCATCCCTTGGAGTGACAGCGACTGACTCAGAGCCCCCGAGGAGCCAAGAGAGACGGCAGGAAGAAGAAGCAGAGCTGACGCAGCACAGTGCAGAAAGCAACACTCTTGTTGTTTACAGACTCACAGCATCACTCATAGGATATTTACTTTTGAAAAACTTGCAGTTTGCAATCAATTTTTGGATAGAGGGATTTCAACAATGACTCTGCATGCTGAGTAGAGTGGACTTGCTGAAGAGTTAGTTCTCTTATAATTAGTAAATAAGCGCATGTGAGATCAGTGAGGCGGTGATACTGAACCTTGTGGTTTAATCTAATTTTGTCATTTTCTGTATTAGTTGGCAACTTCAGGATTTATTTCATTGTGTCATTATTATACAGTGAATCCTTTAAGTGTGAGCATGACAGTGACTTAGCAGGAGAGATGGATTATTGAGAGAAATTAAAAACAACCTGAATCGTGGGTAAAGATTTATATTAAGTAGAGTATTTCTTTACATCCAGTTATCTTCTATACAAGTGCAAAAGTATAGAATTATTCATGGATATTTGATGCTGGCTGATAATCCTTATGACTGCATACGGTTCACATCACAATTGGCTTGTTGCAAACTTGCAATAGAAACAAAACCAACCAAATGTTTGAATTAAGTAAAAACAGATGTTACTGAGATAACGACAGATGTGTAGAATAAGACAATAGGGAATAAAACTCTTCATTTGTCCTCAAAATAGCCAATCATCCCCCAAAGTGGCTTGTTCGCACAACAAAAAAAGACCCACACAGCTGCTGGCTGACTGCAGAGTTTCAAGGGTACCAGCCAAATATTGCTGTATATAGATTCTGAACTGTATGTATTTCTACATATTTTCTGTAATTTCAGCTGAGTTCCAGGGGAAGAGCTTTCATCTGTCAGGTTCTTAGCAAATATTTACTGAATTTCTTGTCTGTGTTGCAGACCTGCTGTCTGAGACATCATTAGAGAAGATGTGTGCCTAATGGCAGATGGCATTACTGTAAAATAACAGACATTCAAATCCGGTGTAGCCATACTGACACCTGTTTAGAGATACTTGACATTCTCCGACTAGTACCAGGTTGCTGTGAATAATGACCAGATTTTCATGTACTACTTTAGTTGCAGGACCTTTTGAAAAACTTAAAATAAAGGACAATGTTAAATGACAGCTTAAAAAGGTGTTATTTGTACTACCTCACACTCTTTTACACTAGAATGATGATAAATCACATACATTAGAAGGCGACGAAACATTAAAAGGCCAAGAATTAAGCGGATTGTGTATTTGTTTGTCACAGTGTTACCTGTTAGTCATGCTCATGCACCAGAAGCAGCAGCAGCAAGAAGAGGGCAGGAGTACAAAGAAAGGCGGTAGGTAGGCAGTCCCAGCATCTCGGGAGTGTTTGTGTATGCACACACATGTCTGTGTATGGGTTAGCATGTGCGCATGCGTGTTCCCAGCACTCACCTTTGTAGACGTTGAGTGTGATGGTTCGGACTGCGATGCGGACCATGCTTTCAGGGTGGTTGAAAAACTTAATGGCCTCGGTGTACAGGGCAAAGTCATTAGTGTGCTGTGTGTGGGAGACAGAGAGGGGGCGCCGGTGAGCAAGGCGCGGTAATGCACCGCCACGCTCAGGCCTCATATGACCACAGAGCGAGCGAGAGAGAGAGAGAGAGAGAGAGAAAGCAGCTAGTGGAGACAGAAATTCTGGGTAGTATTGCATTTTGATAAGAAAGGCCTAATAACATTAAAATATTGTTATTTAGTTCTTTAATTAACTGAGAAAATGTTTTACGAATGTTAAAGCCTGGGCATTGCTTTTTTTTACAGAAAATACAGGCTGGGCAAATACACAAAAGTCAAAGATATTTTTGAGGTGTTAAAGAATTACTGTAAGACAACATGCCACTAAAAAATTAGAATTTCTCCATCTTCAGTAAACAACTAGCCTACGCGTTACCTTGCGAACCCACTCAAATCCCACAGAATTCATGATAAATGTCTCATGACTCTTAAAATCCAGTCAATAGGGATGCTATATCGGATGGATAAGTGTGCCTATTTTGTTTCTGACTTGTAGACGTTGCACTTCAAATCAAAATATTAGTATCAAGCAAAAGAACACATTGTAAGCTTTTGATTTGGGTGTTTTTGGCCCATTCTGAAACGTGACAACCAATAGTACAAAAATTGCATACTATTTCTGGTGAAATATTACAGTATGCAAACAGTGGACACTACGCTGTCATAAATATTCCACAATGCAACGTGGTAGTGACGACACCATTTAAAGCAGACAATGGCGGACAGCACTGTAACATCAATAACGTTTCAATTTAAGTGCAAGTATAAGGTGTAATATATTTTTTTAATTAGTTCAGACTTTGATTGTCCAAAGTTAGTTACACTTTTCCAAACAGCAAGGAGGCTATCAGGAAGTAATGTAAAAATTACAGTTCAATGCATCCAAAAAGATACAAAGTTACTACTGTTTATTCACACAAAAATATGTTGAACGATACTACACATACTGAGTATGTAGTATGCGATTTTGGACGCAGCCACTCAAAAGACCAAGCTGAGCAAAAGGGACATTTGCTTCTAACAGTACTTTAGACGGGCGACATGTATTAACATACCAGCATGCTGCACGTAGTAAATTTGTGTGAGACAATCCGGCTGTTCTGAATCTTACAGTCCTCTCTCTCTGTGCCAGTGCCTGACCCTCTACCCAACAGTTCCTCAGTCACTGCGACCTCCAGCCAACCACAGTTGAGGGCCAGAAACAAACAGAGGTCACAGCGAATGAAGAATCTTGACCCCGACACCAAAACCAGACCAAAGAGTGTGTCCTCTGATCTTAAAAATATAACTGTGTAGATCTGACAGGAACAGAAGTGGCCAAAGTAATGAGCTATCCAATAGCGCCCTCTAGAGGAGAATAAACGGCAAATCAATAAATTATAAATTAATTATAATAAATTAAGTGATAGATGAATTATAAACAAATGTCAGCTAAGTTACTTAAAACTCCACATCCAGAGAGGAGAAATGTCTCAGGGAGGCAAGTTTTAGTTTTATTGTTAATTGATAAATAAAATAAAGTAAAATTAAACACAAATAAAATACATTAGTTATAGGTAATTTGACCACATACATATATCCTCTCACATCTACACATTAGGGTCTGGTTTTGGCTTCAGGGGCAAAGCTACCATCAACAGTACACCAATAACTTTCCCCAGCACACACAGGCCAATGGAAGGACTACAGATACTGCTGAAACATTGAAGGGTAACAACGATGACATCAGCGATTATTCAGGGCGTCAGTTTGCTTTGGTGCAACAATCTATTACCATACACACACGCACGCACACGCACACACACGCACACACACACACACACACAGCAAAAGACCTGAATTATAATACTACTACTACTAGTTTTAAATAAAGAATAAGGACAGTTTTGGACAAAAAACAAGATCTTGTTGCGAAAACGGTGGTCTATAACTACTACAATAAAGTATGTGTTTGTTTCAGTTGTTGATGAGAATGATAACATGCGGTCAAGATTGGCTAAATCTACACAGGAAGCTGATGTTTTCACAGGGGAAGTGTGCTGCTGAAGACGTGGTGGATAGAAGTAGCCTGATAGAAGTAGCCTGATAAATACAAACACAGGTCGACTTGCACAAAATGCAAGTGACAAATGAGCTTCTGGATTTTTAACAAATTAACTGTATAATATCTATATACTTAGAGTGGTTTTGTGTACCACTGTAAAATATCATGAGTAGTAAGGATGCTAAATTTAAAGAACAGACTGCCATTTTTTTCCTTTCAGTCTGCCTATCTGGTTTTAATAATCTGTTCCATCACTCACTCCTTCCTCTTTGTGATAGAGAGTGCAGAGTGATAAAAGTTGTGGACACTGAATAAAAGATATTCTATGTCTCTCCTTTCTTTAAGTCCCCTTCTTTAAGTCCCTGTGATCCCCCACCCGTCTACGGCCTCACCTCGTTGTAGAAGAAGTGCACGGTGTGGGTGTTGAGTTTGAGCGACAGGGTCTTGAGGAAGGAGATGTAGTAGGCCATGATCTCCTCGTCCGAGAAGTCAAACTTGTGGACGATGATGGAGTTCACGTGGTTGTTCGATAAGAGGTAATCTGAGAGGAGAAGAGACTTGATCGGGCTTGTTCACACAGCACAGGGTTTTAGAAACTGCTGACAATCTTGCTATTAACCATTTAAGAGCCCAGTGATTGTAGAAGAGCACACTGAAGGCCTAAAGAGGAGAGTTGATTTTCTATCATGAGATCAACGGTGAGGTTGTTGGACTACTGCAGTAACTGTTTATGTACAGTGAACATGAGAAAGGACTATTAATTCCTGTTGAGATGACAAAATTGTGATTTTTAATACCTCTACAATTGACCTAAATGCAAACATGTTTTACTTTATATAAGATAACAGCTCACTGTATACATGCCAGTATATTATCTATCAGTCTTTGGTTGCCTAACAACAATAAAAAACGCAGTAGGCTGCTCTGCATTGTATATTTCAACAGAGAAAGGCAGTGCAACATGCCTTGCATAGTTTAGCCTACAAAACATGAACACATCTACATGCTGCTGATTTTAGGGCAAGCCTATACAACACTCCTGAAATAACTACTATGGGTTCCTTTGACTGCTCATATTTAATCTAAACTAAAAAAAAATGTCACCACAAATCCAATCTAATACCACAAACTACAAAAAAAAAAAAAACTAAGAAATAATAAAAATAATCATTAGTTGCAGCCTTTGATTGTATTAGTAACATTTTTCTAATATTCTTATATATAATAGAAACACCTTTCAATACAAAGGAAGTGCATTATATTATGTTCACAACGCCACCACAGCCTCAAAGCATACCATATGAGTCACCACACAAATTCATAAAGCAGCATTCAAATTACAACATTTTAAGAAATGTATATGACTTGTTACAGGGCTATTTAATTGCAATGCATTACATAATATATGTCTTTATATTTTCAACCAGTGCCGATTCAAATACTTACATAGGGAAGTCTCATGGCTGATGTTCTCAAACAGTATGTTGAGGGTCTGGAGGAGTTGGACGCACACGTAGCGCCCCGACTTCTGACGCAGGATGTTCAGGAAGAAGGCAAACATGTTCTTCTCCAGGAAGAAGCTGAACATATATACAAGAGAGAACACACAGACACATACAGGAGTCAGCTCATGATGACTTGATGTTGAAATATAATTATCAGACAGAAGAACATTTCTCTTTTGCAGCATCCTGTTGGACTAGTGGTTAAGACCCATACCGTATAACCACAATGCCCCTGATTTGATTACAGCAATGGACCTGTCGTGCATTTATACCTCCTCTCTCCCTATGTTTCCTGTCTATATCGATACTGTCACCATCTAATAAAAACAATGTGTCAAAAACTAAGCTTAAAAAAAAAGACTGGAACTCATAATTTGTGTGCTGTACTATGTCAATATTCTGTACCCGCATACCGCTCATTTCAACCTTAAAAAAATTGCAGTTTATCACTTCAAGTTAATGTTCATTGGACCAGATCTCAAACTGGCTAACTCTAGCTACCCCACAGTAAATACTGAATTTAGAAAGACAGGAGCACTCCGGTACTTTGCACCATTGATATTTCATATTTTGTTTAGTTATTCTATATAAAAATCATTATCGTAATGTCACAATAAGACTGCAGCTCAGTTCAACTCTTACTGAAATGAAAAAAAACAACAAAAAAAAACAGCCAATGACAGACAAAATTCAAAGTGACTGTTCATGTCCATGTTTATTCTAAGGGTTTCCTGATAACACAAAGTACTCTTTCAACATCCTCTGTGGCTTTTCTGCTCTTCGAAGCCATTTCCTGTTTCATATAATAGAGTCAGAGGTGGCGAAGTGGATAAATAGAAGTGATGACATGCGGCACTAATTGCAGAGCTGCATCTGATTAAAAGCAAAACACTACGGTTTCATGAGCTTGAGTCCCCGGAAACGACTGAAATGCTTC
This sequence comes from Sebastes umbrosus, assembly GCF_015220745.1. Taxonomy (NCBI): domain Eukaryota; kingdom Metazoa; phylum Chordata; class Actinopteri; order Perciformes; family Sebastidae; genus Sebastes; species Sebastes umbrosus. The sequence continues at coordinate 8,246,913 of NC_051282.1, read as the reverse complement.
AGTGGTTTGGAGTGGGGGCGGGGGGTTAATGCTGTCGCCTTACAAAATACACTATACAAACATTTACTTCCCCAGAATATTTTTTTTTGAATAAAATAATATTTACTTTTTCTTTTTTAATACCAATATGTATTTTTCCCACACAATCTGGAGTCAAAACGTTACTATTTTGTGCAGAGTCAGCATAACTGGAAGAAAAACAGGAATGTCTTTGATGCAGAGACACAGTTTTGCTTAGTTTTGAATGGTTCACAGTCAAGAGCAGAGCAGCAGCATGGTGGCTCAGTTGCTAGCAATGTTGCTCTATAGAAAGAAGGTGGGGGTAGGACACTTATCCATCTATCTATTAGTTATAATGTTGAAGAAGAGTTTCCAAGTTGAAGTTTGCCTGTTCAAAGATCTCCCTTGTGCATCTGTTCAAATCCATGAGTCAGTGTGCACAAATAGCAAACCTTGCCTATATGAATAGAGATTCAAATACAAGTAAATAAAATGCTGTCACTTTGATCCCCATGCAGGAGTAAGGCTGGGCAATATGGAGAAAATCAAATAACACAATATTTTTGACCAAATACCTCAATACCGATATTGTGACGATGTTGTAGGGTTGACTATTGGTGCTTTTACAAAATATTTACACAATGAGATTTTTGATAAATAATCATTAGTAATGTGGATATAATAACTAAGTGGGTAAAGGCAAATAATATAACAGCTAGAACAGTTTGGTAAATTCTGAAATTTAAAAAAAATATATATATAATATATATATATATAAATACACACTATAATGCAGCCTTTAAAACCAGAAAAAAACACTTATGCCATATCATGATATTTTAATATCCAAAATCGAAGATGGTATCTAGTCTCACATCAGGATATTGATATACTATTGATATATTGCCCAGCAGGAGTCACATCTACATATTTGTAGCTACAGGTGAGGGGTGAGGGATTTGGCATAAAGACGTCGTCGACTGGTACTTACTCAAACACAGAGCTGTCATTTTGGTCCCCCCAGATGAGGATCTCTGTAATGGAGCGGATGGTCTCCACTAGAAGGTTTCGGTTGTGATCTGTCACTGTGGTGTTTTTAGTCAGGACATGGTACATATACCTGATGGAAAGACACAATTGAAGGGAAGATGTGTGGAAGAAAAGTGGTAAAGAACAGAGCCAGTAATCATTTGTACAAATATCTCGCTAAACGTAACAGCAAAAAGAAAGACTGTAGTGATATTGAGACATCTGGAAGCTGCTCCACAGACCAGAATAATAATGTTCAAATAAAATCTATATGAAAAAAAAAATTCAGGTGTCAAAGCAGCAACATCAGCAAACAGAGTGAAACACAGGAGAGGTAAAGGTATACAAAAATGATAAAAACAATAATAGAGATATAAAAGATACAGAGTGAATGGGTGAACATAGTGTGTGCAGTCTGTCAATAAATAAATGTAGTATGTGCAATAAATAAATGTAATATGTACATATGTGCAGTCTATAAAGTGGTATATAGGATGTATAGTGTAAAGTAAGTTTAAAGTTTATATTATGTATGCTATAGATATTATCTCTAGTGTTGATATGTATATTTATTGTATATTTGCTGTTCCTGTGTCTTACCTGGATAACCTACTGCTGTAACGCAATAATTTCCCAATTTAGGATCAATAAAGTACATCTATCTATCTAATAAAAATACAACATTATAGTTATTTTTCATAGTTGCTACTGTATTGCCGCTTTGTATTGTGCCGAGGGGGGATGAGTCTGTGGCTGAAGGTGCTCCTCATCTTGACGAGCTCATCGTGGAGGGGGTGGGAGGGGTTCTCCAGGATAACGTCCAGCTTCCTCCTCATCCTCCACCTCTGCCACCACCTCCAGATCGTCCAGTTCAGATCCAACCACAGACCCAGCCTTCCTCCCCAGCCTGTTCAGTTTGTTGGCATCCCTTGTGTTGGTGTTACATTGCTTCTGTGAGTGTGTGTGTGCAGACTGAGCTTGATTATCTCCTTCAATCTCTGGTAGTGATATAGAGACATCTGGAAGCTGCTCCACAGACCAGAATAATAATGTTCAAATCAAATATGTAAAATAAAAATGAAAAGAGTTATTACTATGAGCCCACAAAGGTAGCTTCTAATTTATAGTCAATGGATCATCTCCAATTAGTGTCATCCAATTAAAGCCCCTACACTGTACACAAGTCATAGTTGACTGCTGTACTTGCTGACCAGGCCTCACTTCTCTCTCTCTCTCTCTCTCTCTCTCTCTCTCTCTCTTCCATTACAATTTTACAAAGAACTTTCAGTAATCCACCTTTTTTTGTACATAATGTTTATTAATTTCTGACCTATTAATTTACCTATGCTGTTTTTAGCCATTTTCTCATGTCTTGTCATGGCATACTGTAGGTTTGTCATACTGTACTGCATCTGTGCTGTTTGTGTCGCTTGTGTGGACTGTGTTTTTATACTCTTGCTGCTGCCTCTTGGCCAGGTCATCATGCAGTAAATGAGAATTGGTTCTCAATTGATTTTACCTGGTTAAACAAAGGTCAGATAAAAATAAATACATAAAAACCTACACAGGTGTTTTCACTTATTTGGCCTGATTAGATTGCTTCTGTGGGTGTGTGTGCAGGCTGAGCTTGATTATCCTCCTTCAATCTCTGGTTAATTTATTGCACCTGTTGTGGTCAGACAAGTTTAACTTCTGCCTCTCTGATTGGTACATAGACTTTGGGTGCGCTCAGTAATTGGCAGCATAGCTCAACTTCTACTAAAACACAGGTAATCAGCCAGGAACTGAAAACACCTGTGCAAAAGCCCTTTAACAGCTTCAATTCTCAGCTCGTCAAATATTCAGAACCGACTTTATTGTCCAAAACTATTAAAGTAACTAGTCTCAGTTCTGTTTTAGGGTTTCAATTAAAGGCTAACAGCTAACGTTAGCTCGCATGTCTGTCTACTTTACCAAACAGAATAGAAACCACACAGCAACCATATGTTAGATTAGTTAGTTAGTTATCTAACTACTGTTATTGTAGCTGTTAACAACAAGGCTAACAATACCGCTGACAGTCGTTCTCAGCTGGTTGTCATGGAGGCTAACGTTAGCATGTGTCTGATGCTAAAGCTACTCACTTCAGATGGTCCAGAGAGTGGATGTTTTTAGTCTTCCCTTGTCCTCCAACCCAGCTCCGTGACCGGCCGAACATAGTGGTGGTTTTAACGGGGGTGTAATGTTTTCACAGGCGCGTTATTTCTGCTAACGTTAGTGTCCGCATCTATCCATTACACCCACTTTCACCCGTACAGCTATAGCTACTTAGCAAACAGAAGGTGATAGGCGGCGACAGCAGCGCTGAGGGGTCATTACGTAACAGAGTTGGTGGATAGGTTGTCTGGGAGTTGTAGTTCTCTCTAGTGATGTGCTGGTCACGAACGAGCCGGTTCATTTAGCAGGCTCTTTTAAGTGAACTATAAGAGCCGGCTCCCGTCCGAGAGCCGTTTTTTTATTTCTTTAATTAATTCAAGGCAGAATGATAGGACGATCTTCTCCGCGCCACGGGCACTCCATGCACTAGTGATGTTACTTGCTGTGCCGAGGCTTCGGAGCGAGTGTTTCCCAGGAATTTTCCGCGATGCGCGTATTGAGGCTTGTATCGTTTTAGACCAATTACGTCATTGATGACGTCCGAAGCCTCGCTGCACGGCCATACCGTGTGACTGGTTCAGGAAGTAGTTCAGATCTTCACTGGTTAAACCAATGCCACTTTCCAGAAGTGACACAGAACACTAATATTACCCCTCCTGCCATTATTATATTATATTACACTACACTACATTACAATTATTGACCAAAGGATTGGTTTACACACATAAGATGCATTACTCATACTCATATGTATACATATTACTAAGATGAGCGGCAGTCAGAAAACGAAGCAGCATGTAAAATTATGGTATTCTGGAAATGATATTGAATAATATAATTATATTGAATAATTTAAGTGATATATGTGCACACATACTAATCATAGGTCAAAACAGTGCTAAATTTGGCTGAATTATAAAAAGGCAGAAGTGGTAAAAACGAAGAGCCGTTTGGGAGCTGAAAGAGCCGGCTCTTCTTTGGTTGCACACCGGCAATATTTGCACTATCTGTTTATATCATGTTTATTTTTGTTTATAGCTTATTTTGTAAATTGTACATTTTTATTCTTATTTTATTCTAACGTTTTATCTATTTCTTTGTTATTATACTGTCTGACTTGCACCAACAAAAAACAAAGAAAATTCCTAGTGTATACCTCTTACACCTGGCAATAAACACCTTTCTGATTCTTCTGATTCTGATTCTTCTCTGTGAGCTGAGGCCAAATGATCTGGCTCACTAAAAAGAGCCTGAATTCCCATCACTAATTCTCTCCCAACGGTAGACGCTCGATAGTCGAGTGGATGAAAACTACAACATGCACTTCCGGTGTTTAGCAGTGACGATTAAAGCACGCGACACGTCCTTGCGGAGCTGATCGACACCTCAAAGAGCCAATCACAGCCCGAGCCTGCAAAGCGGGTAGCCAATCAGCTCCCGAGGCTCCAGGTGTCGCTTTGTGGTCGGGGACTGTTTTGATGCAGTTGGCTAAAACATGTTAGTAGACGGGACGTCGTTTTAGCTGTAAAAACATCGACAGAAGAGTGTATTTTGTGAATGTTTCGTATTTTTCCGGTACGGCTGTGTGTGTACAAAACAAACTCCAAATAACTTTGCTTACAGTAAATGTTCCTGTTAGGTTAGTTGTCATTAGCAACTGTTGTTAGCCTTATAGCAGGCTGGCATGGCGTGAATATCAAAGAATATGCGTGGAGCTAGCTAAACTAACGGGATGTTTTGGGTTATTACTACCTATGAATGTCTACCTGTGTTGCTGTCGTTTTCTTTTGGACCATACAGATAAATTAGCTCTTAAAATCTGCCTCTCAATCACTGTTTTGCAGGTTGGGACGAGCCGAAATGGACGCCCAAAGATCACCATCACCATCACCATCACCCCAGGGAGACTTCTAGCGGTGACACCAGCTGACTCCAGTCCGCCACATCCTGGCTCTCTTTCTTTTCTATGACACAGCCAATTTATGCCCAGATAGATTCGGTGGAATCGCTGTTGGACGAACTCCCATATATGTTTTATCTGGGCCTGTTCTTTGTGAACGTCCTGATCCTCTACTATGCATTCCTGATGGAGTACATCGTGCTGAATGTGGGGATAGTGTTTCTGCCTGAGGACATGGACCAGGCGCTGGTGGACCTCGGGGTGCTGTCCGACCCGGCCTCTGTCCCCTACGACACGGACACCGAGCTGGATATGTTTGAGGGGTACCTTGAGTGACAGACAGGCTGGTGCTGGAGGAAGAAGAAGAAGAAACATAAGTGGTGGTGGTGATGCAGAGGTTCATTGCAGATTGGACCAGTGTGAACACATCCTGTTCAGTGATGTGGGGAAAAGATGCCTCAAAGCCAATGCTGTTTCTGCCTTTTTCTCGCACAGACATATCAGTGAAAAAGTAAGCAGAGCACACAAGACATGCTGTGTTTTTAGGTCTTTTCTGTTTCATGATCAGAATGAGATACTAAGAATATAATATTATGCACTACAGCAAACAACTTTGTCTTTTGAGGGAGCAACTGATACAAACAGGATACTAAACCTACTTTTTTTTTTACCCACAAAGCTCACCCTTTTTTTATGTTATATTGTAAGATAAGCTATGCAAAATGTTTCGGTGATGATCTTCTGAAGTCTTTTGTTTTTTTTGGTCACGTCTCTAGGTTGTCTCGGCTCAAAAGAAGGTAGCCCGAGGAAGAGATTCAGCACCGCCGGCCACATGATCAGTGTGACTGTCCCATGGGAAGAGGAAGAGCACTCTGCAAAGGATCAGCTGTCGGCCAGTCTGTTGCCATTCTAATGGCAATCGACTCTGGGCAGTCGCACACTATGGGGGTTAGCACTGGCATCTGTGTCCTTCACTTGGGACACAATGACAGATGAAAAGGAAGCACAATGTGCTCTAAGTGGAAAGAGACAGCTGTTCCTCCCGTTTGGATGTAAAGTGAATGTTACCAGAGATGTGGAGCATGACTCGGGTCGTCTGCATAGCGGCCACTTTCAGATACGGTAGCCCGACGTGACACCGAACAATTACCGTGCAAGATCTGGAGGATGATTAAGGAAGTGAACTGAAATTTGCCACGTCAGTCACAGTGTGATGTCCTTCTACACAGTGTGACATCTCACAAGAACTGGCAAAGAGCGGGAAACATACTTAATCACTCACAGAACCACTAGTTTTAACTATTTGTCCCTTTTTAAGTTTTCAGAATGCATTGCAACTTTGCAGCCTCACGCATCCTCTTGAGGCGTCTTTTGAGGTCATCCATACTGTATGTCTGCTTCAGGGATGTACACACTCTCAGGAGCACAGTTAGGAACTCTGGGTGCACCGGCAAAGACACCGACACTGGACACAGGCTGTGAAACTGTAGGATACAGCTCTCTTACAACATACCACACTTGCCACACTCATCACTGAAATGCGGAAAGTATTAAAGTATGTAGGGAGAGCCATTTGTTTAATACAGTGTGTGTTCTGATGAACTATATCACATTAGTAATTACATCACATGCACATGTAATTTTCCACTTAAAAGTTAGCAGCAATAGTTGTGACAGCTGTGATCACAGCTGGCCACATGTGTCAAACCGTTATCAGTACGAGTCGTGTCAAAGGCTGAAACCTCATTTGAAAAAGAAACTCAGAGAAGAAGTGCTTCAGATATTTTCATCCTCTATTTGTTGCCGTTTGTTTTAATGTTACAAATGTGTGTTATAGACACATAGAAAAGACTCAGCGCATGATATTGGTTGTGTTTAAAAATACTGGTTTAGTTGTCAAAATTCTGTTTTATTGCACTTTTTTTCTGTTCAGTTTGTTATGAATTTAGAGTTCAGTTAATGAAATGTATATTCTTGGCAGCAATAATAAACTGGATCCAAGCAGTGAGGCAGTTCAATACTAGTAAGCCTTGAGAGTACTGTACATACTGTAGGTCTGTGAAGAGCACTTATAGCCCAGCTAAGGAACTAAACATTGATTTTGGAGGCAATACAGAGGAACTAGTATTTTCTCACCGCATACAGTACCCCGTCTATAAGCATATTGTGCATAATAATAGCAATGTGGTTGTTGTCCACCAAATAACTGAAGTCATAGAGACAAAAAACATTTTGAAATATTTGCATATGCACGTATCATACTCTAAACAAGCTTTAGTCCAGAGTTTCATTGCCTGACTGTCAGTGTTTTGAACATTACATTCTGCTAGACAACCTTTCACCAACACTTTGTCTACTCAGCTTAAATGGCACACTAAACAGGACCAGATATTTGTCCACAGCCACATTTGTGTAATGGACAGAAAAAAAGCAGTGCTGGAACTCAAAAACAGGGATGTTAAAAAAAAAAAAGTTGTGTCAAAAACGATGACAGCGCAGTTTAATATGAACAGACCATGAGATGTACCACTTCAAAACTGATTTGGTATGCAATGCAAGACTTTTTCAGAGTTCATACGGTTCAACCAGTATTGATTAATGGCTGATAACCAAATTATTTCTTCTTTTTGGATTTAGGTTGCCTGAAAGCAATATTTTGTGGTGACCTTTATAATCTGTTTTTGGCGGGATAAAAAAATCATCTGAAACAGCATTTAGATCACATGACACTAAAGCTCAGGATACTCATATATATATAATAATCATTAAATATTGTGAAACACGTTTGTATGGAATTTGATCAAAAAAAATCATAGGATCAAAAACCAGCAAAGGGCTTACTGTAGTTGAACGGTGAATGGTGTGTAATAAACCTGCCATGCTGGAGGTTGAGGGCAGCTGACGTCAGTACAATGAGTTGAGTAAATCAAACATTAAAGTGGCTCCCCATATTCTAAAAAAATCAATTGTGAGTGAAGCTGTTAGATGGGGAGGACCCTAGTTTTGTCTGAAAACTGTTTATAAATCCCTGGTGTTATAGTTGCAGGTATCAGACTTTTTTGTGCCATTTCCCAGACATGATACCACACTGTGCTGGTACGGTTAGTGGAAACCCACGAGACTTCCCATGAGGACTGTGACGGATCATCAACATACAGCCGTCACCCAGTGCTTGTGTCATCCCTCCACATCTGCTTCTTTGCAGGCAGACATGCACACATGCTATGATAAGCTATGGATCGTAACAGAGTTTTATTTTCCAATGTGTATTTAATAAACTTTGAGAGAATGCCAGCTTTTTTGCCTCTTACTTCGACGCTCCCTTTTTTGGATGTGTGTTCATTGGTTATCTTGTTGTAGACGGAAAAGTTGTTCTTTTAAAGTGGACTTGTTGATCTGTTTACTTGTTACCATGTGTTCTTTTGGTGTCACTTTTACATTTTGTCCACAAGAGAGCATCAGTGCACCAGACAACAACAGGAGGTTGGTGGAACGCTTTGATGCTGCTGGTGTTTGATAAAGAAAATCCTCAACCGATGAGATGGCGATCCTCATCCTCGGTTTACTTTGCAAGTCAAACATTGCCCAAATGAGCCAGATTAGCATTTTGGTTCAGTTCATTCATTCATTTGAACTGATGAACAAATCTGAGAAGTGGGTGGAGGTTTCAGAGGTCTGGTGGAACCAGGTCCAAATGTCCAAACTTGTTGGAAATACCTGTGATTCTCTTATATTTGAGCTTATTTTTGTTTAATCTCACTTTTAAAGGATTGCCGTAGCGATTTAGTAGTCCTCTTCCATAATGTTGGGGGACTTACAAGAGACAGATCAGAAAAGTAATTGTCAAAATAAAAATGTCAGTGTCAGTTATCCTAATTTATAGTCTCAAATATGGGTCAAGCCACCAAAGCACTGGATCCTTCATTTCCCATAATGCAACTCAACAGCCTCCCTGTCTGGTAGATGTCTATGTGTCTCAAACTCCACACCCCCATTGCGTAACACAAGCTTTCTGCTAAAAATGTAATATAAATCTCAAGAGACATCTGAGCTCACTTAAAGGAACATGACAAGTGTTAAGTGATTAGTATTTATGTCGTCAGTAAAGTTGAGTTTTTCCCCTTATTTTACCATGATGTCACAATTGGGGAAAGCCTGCCCTCACTTTGTACAGTCAGTAACACATGGCTTAATGCAAATAGATTAATATGATCAACTACGCAGAGTTTCAGACACTTTAACACTTTAAAGGTCAGTTTGCATCAAAATAGAGAACAGAAACCTATTGGGAAGGAAGCGAAAAGAAGTTGTTCATAACCAGATGAATTCAGTAAACACGTCAAATGATTAGTGGAAAAAAAAAAAGAGGAAAGAAAATAATGCATCAGGTGACAACATAAAACATTTTATTTATATTAAAGTGCCAAGTGATTGTTAAGCAATCCATCATTTACAGCCACAGAGTCAGTGCAAACAAAAATACTGTTAAAGTCGCAATAAAAGAACACACATCAAATACAGGACAGCAGGCCTCTAGGGCGATGACATCAGACAGGAAACACATCTATAATAAAGACAAGTATCATAGTGCAAATAGGCTTTTTGAGTTTGTACCACAAACTCATACAGTACACACATGCAGCACTGTGTAATGCTGAATCATTCCCTGTTGTAGCGCCAAGTGGTAACTGTTGAATAAAGCAGCGAAGAATTTTCCATTTTTGGTTTGTTTTCATGTGCTTTCTCTCTCTCTCTCTCTCTCTCTATTTAACTCTCTCTTTGTTCCTGTTCCTGTTCTTAAACAAACATGCTTTGGAAAATGTATTGTGTAGTGTAAACATGTACGCGTGAGATGCACGATTAAAAGTCCATAGCCCTGTTGTAGAGGTTTCATATCGTTCTACTGCGAACGGATCCGGTTGTCCTGCTGTTGAAGTCTCTCAAACACTCCGTAGGGAATGCACTGGTTCCACATCCTGTGATAGGATGAGATGGAAAGAGATACAATGATGTAATATGCTGGGAAAGGAAACTAGATAACAGTACTTTAGTTTTGGTTGTGGAACTATTAAAGGGTAACTATTTTTCAACCTGGACACTATTGTCCCATGTTTTTGTTTCTAACTGACGAATATGAACAATCATTTCTGAAATTGGGCCAGTATTGAGGGAGAGCGCCGTAGACGGCAGCCGTTCACGGGCTGCAATGTAAACCCAATGGGGCAAGCGTACACCGTCATTTACGTCCACTGCTTGTTTTTGCCACGACAGGCTCTGATTGTTATTATAAGTGTCTGACATTATGGAAAGAGTCTCGCTCAAGGTGAAGTCTCATTCTGCGAGGTGACTTGCTGCTGGAAGACAACGGTGGAATAGTGGAATACATCCATGGTTGAAACACTGCGAGTGCCAGGCGGGCAGAGTTTGTTGGGTTGGAGTACAGAAAGTGTAGCTTAGTGTTATCTAAAAGATTTTCAATGTCATGGCTGAATATTTAGATGATTTCCACAATGTTGATGAGGTCATTGAATTTGATGGCCGCCCGTATTTATTTGAGCTAGAGTATACAGATATTTAGATTTCACAACACTTTTCATTGAGCGGGACTTGGACATGATAACAAACAAAACGGATTAAGCAAAAGGTAAGAAATGTGTTTATTTCTCTGTAGGGTTCTTTCCATAATGCCATCAGACACTTATAATAACAATCTGAGCCTGTCAGTGGCAAAAACAAGCACTTTTAGTGGATGTAACGTTACATTGACGCTGCTCACTTGCCCTCAGAGCTCGTTTCGCGACTGCTGGTTACAGCGTTCTCCCTCAATACTGGACCACTTTCAGAAATTGTTGTCCCCATTTGACACAAAAACATGGGAATATAGGGTCCAGGTTTAAAAACACCAAAGTTAAACATCTTGCCTAAAAAAGGGGCACGGGACAACATGACTTTGATCACACAACCAGGTTTTCTCACCTCAAAGTCTTCATTTGACTACAGTTTCTCAGACTGGCTCCCAGGCTGTGTGCACCAACATCTGTCAGCTTGTTATACTTCACGCTGTCAAACACAAAACAGTGTAAATATCAATATCCTCAATGTGTACTACCATATCTACTGGATAGTGACAATAAATCCATGTAAACACATCATTTTGTCTAAAGACCAACAGATCAGCTGATCAACATTCACTTGTGTCTAATCATAGTTCACTGGTTCCTCTTTTGATCTGTGTGTGTGTGTGTGTGTGTGTGTGTGTGTGTTTGTGTGTGTGTGAGTTTCAATTTCTGTCTGTTGAAGGTCTGATGAAACTTATATTCAGTACAAAATACATATATAGTACATTTTCTCATTACTTAAATAAATGGTGAGGTATTACTCCGTATTTCTACTAGATATTTGTTGCTGGGATACACATCAAAGCAGACACATACACACAGAAATCATACACAGTATGTATATGCTTATATATGACATTATATAGTCTTACTCCAGGTCAGTGAGCGAAGCCATGTGTGGGAGGACAGCTGCTAAAGTTTCTGCCCCTTCGTCAGAAATCACGTTACTGTAGAGACTGGAAAAAAATAAAGGGAGGAGAGAGGGAAGTGAGATTCTGTGGGTCTACACCGTATGTGCCACTGTGGGTGTTGTTGTTTAGGTATATGTGTGTGTATTATATACCTTAAACAGTGCAGTTTGGGCAGATCCCTCAGCATGGTTGCCAGATTCTTCACCCCCTGGTCTCCTATACAGTTCTGTGACAGACTAGAAACCAGAAGGAGAGGGTAAACACACACACAATGTACATCAATATTGTATTATGTTGTACAGGATGAGAAAGGAACACTCACTTGAGTATCTCAAGGGAACCAAGCGAGACTAAAACATCGGCCAGTTTCTCTGCTCCTTTGTCGCCTATCTTACTGTTCTCTAGACTGAAGGAGGAGAGAGAGAGAGTGAGACACTAGAAACAAACACATAAACACAGAGAGATAGATGCACTGAGGGAGAACTAGAAGTAAAGGTATGTATATTTACTCTAAGTGCTGTAGGTCATGTAGACCTGGCAGGAGCTCCCACAGCTTGGGGAGAACCAGGGGACCTTTCTCTGGACCAAGCCTAGAGAGAAAGATAATATCATCATCATTAGAGCTGCACACTTAATTAAAATTATAACAAAATTGCAATATGGCCTACAGAAATGTTCAAATCGTAGGAGGCACAATATTTGTTAAAGGCAAAATTTGATTCGAAATACCAATTTATATTAAATATTGTTGTGCTGCACAGATATCCTGGCCTACCTCGAATAACCTTCCAATGAGACAAACTACCTCTTTTAATCTGTCCTCTTTTAAAACTAGTTTAAAAACTTTTTTTTATATATATATATATATCAGCTTTTAATTGGAGTTTCTCTTTTTGTTTTATGCTTTTATTCATTTATTCATTCTTATTTATTGTCTCCTATCTAATAATTTGTAATTGCACTGTGTATTTTCTATTTGTCTGGGATGTCTGGAAGCACTTTTTAAATTTGTTTTTAAAAAGCGCAATATAAATAAAGCTTATTATTATTATTATTACACATCATATTCATCATGTTTTTCAATGAAAATTAGAATAATTATGTAAAAATGATCATTCCCTCTGATATAACAAATCATATCGCAATTGCGATATCAGTCAAAATTATCTCAATTGCATATTTTTCAAAATTGTTCAGCCCTAGTCATCATCATCATCATCATCATCATCATCAGTTGAAATGTCAGAGTTACTCACCCCAACTCCAGCTTGTGTAGCTCTCTGACTGCTGGTACTCCCTCCGCCAGGATGGAATCTGATTGGCTGGAACTACGAGTAAACACAACGCACACTTCAACTGTCAGACACATATAGTTTGTATGTTGTAAAGTGTAACTGTGTGTGTGTGTGTGTGTTTGTGTGTGTGTGTGTGTGGCGTGTTACCTGTCCGACAGCCTCTTGTGCGTATGGATGTTCACCAGCTTTGCCAAGTGCTCTATGTGACACACCTGTGTCGCTTTCAGAGGGTGGATCTTGAATTTGGACACGGACCCTTGTAGGAGCCCTTCTTCGCCACTCTGCTCTAGCTGCTCCCATAAGGTGATGACATCAGCAATGCATGCCCTATAAGACAACCAAGGGGTTGATGTTGTTATTAAGGGAACATCATCTGACACTGATGAAGGAATACATTCTCAAAAAATACAGGGCTCTATTTGAATTATATTATTATTATAATGTATGTTTATGCTATAGTATAATGCTCATTAGCCTTGGAAGTAACATGTTTACTACCGTAGGCAGTGCAGTAGTTAGCCAGACATAAAAATGACACATTGCTACCACAGTTTAAACAATTTAAATGCTAAGTATCGCTCTTACTACAGTCCCATGAAAACTGCTTCAGATTGTGGATCAATCCAAAGCTTGACAGACCTATCCTTATTATGGGTTGCTTAGCTATGATTGGACAATCACTGTTTGGGGAAGATGTTTAAAGAGGACCTATAATGTTTTTGTGCTTTTTCTCTTTCCTTTAGTGTGCTATATTGTGTTTTGTTTAAGAGGTTTGCAAAGTTACAAAGCCCAAAGTCCACACCAAAGGGAGTTGTTACTCTCCTCCACAGAAACACTGCTCCTGAACTGCCTGAAACGCCTCGCTTGAAGTCCTGCCTTTTGCGTAACGTGGTGATGTCACCAAGGAATGCATTTGCATAATATCGGCCTAGCGGCTAGTTTGGCACATCCTCAAACAAAGCTAGTTAGGGTGGAGCTGGAGAGGAGTCTGAAGAATTTGGTTTGGTTGACCAATCACAACAGAGTGGGCCAGCTGACCAATCAGAGCAGACTGGGCTTTTCGGGAGGAGGGGGGCAGGGACACAAACAGAGCATTACAGACACAGGGTGAAAAGAGGTACTGCAGCACAGCCGGTATGAGAAAAATAAAGTGTTTTTTGCAGCATTAAAGCATGTAAACATGCTCTAATAGAAACCCCAAATACTCCAAAAGTGTGCACTTGAAAATAAGCATAATAGGTCTTCTTTAACAAACTCAATTGATATCAAGCAGCTTTTTGAGAAGTGAATTGTAACCAGTACCTGTATGTGTTGATGTTGTTGAGCCCCACCAGAGTTCTGAGTCCCAAAATCTGTATCCCAGAATCCTCCAGATCCAAACAGAACCTTCTACCTTCAGCTCCGCCCCTTTCCAGAACGTTCTGCACGGCGAACACGTCCGACGGCTTGAGCGGAACTCCGTTAAATGTCAAGACTTCTGGAAGATTCGCCGCCAGGTGAGCGACTAATCGTGCGCTGCCACAGTCTCTGTTACCATCACCACGCGTGGAACTCGCCTCATAAACATAGTGACAAGCCTCCAGAACCTGGGCAGGGCTTAGGTCACCGTGGGAAAGACCCTCGAGGTGTTTTGTTACTAAAGCCTGCTTGGCGGCCACCATATCTCTGAATGCTGTTTCTGTGCAGGAGTGAAGCCTTGGCAGCTCTGTCCTGTTGTGGAACAGGAGACCAGCTGCAAATTGCTGAGTGAGTTCGAGCTCCTCCCTTTGAGGCCGCCGACGACCCTTCTGGCTCGACTGGAAAGGGAGGGTCTGGAGGAAGGCACGGTCTGTTACGGTCCTGGGGAAACAGAAAGTGGGAAAGAGTCATGCAAATTCAGAGAGGGTGCAGCAATGAAAGTAAAAGAGAAAAGAGGCTGGGAGTGGAAAGGGATATGCTCTTTCATTTTCAATCAAGGGACAGATTAAAAGCTTAGAATGGTCTTACAACATAGAAGAAGACTATTTTCTTCACATGAAACTTACTTTGACAAAGACAAATGGACGCCTGCCAGGTAACTCTGAAGGAAAGGGTTGGCCCACAACAGGATGTGGTCGTCACCGGTCTGAGCCTTTTTATTGTCGGTCCTCCCCTTGTTTCCCCTCTTTTGTCCTTTCTCTCCTGTTCCCGTCTCTTCTATGTCCTCTCTTCCTCCTCCCTCTCTCTCACCACTTGAGACAACCGACCTCGTCTTCAGGTGGTAAGAGAAGAAGAGCCCCGTCCTGTGGCCGAATGCCCTGAGTTTGGCAGATATGGTCCGTCCTGTGGGGAGGATGGAGGAGTTTGCTTTCACCCCCTCCCAGGCCAAAGAACTCAGCTGGGACAGCAACTCTCTCTCCTTTGTTCTGTCTACATCCCCATCAACGTCATCTTCCTCTAGCTCCTGTCTTTTTGACCCCCTTGCTCTTCGGGTGCGAGAGCCAGTGTGAACCGGTGCTCTGGACGTTTTGCGACGCCTACTCACTTGAGAACTATTCGAGATTTGCGTCTGGGTTTCTTCTTCTGATTGCACAGATACTTCTGATTGAGTTTCATCCTGCGAGGGCGAGCTCTTACTGTCCTTTTCCATTGTCAGACGAAGTACTTGATGGCAGAGCCCAGTTAAAGTTCTCGGTAGGGCTTCCGAACTTTTGCACTGCTCTAAAACCAAGCAGACCAACCGACACAGTCCAGGGTTCCAGCAGAGGAGACGTAGATAGCTGCAGTTTTTTAAGCAGTCCAAAGCAGGTGCTCTGAGGTCAGGATCGGTGAAGTACTGGGACAAATATGTCTCTACGTTTGCAGGGTTGAAGCCACACACCTCCAAAAGGCTGTCCGTCCGCCGGAGTAGCTGGCTCGCGGTGCCTCTTGGTCGAGTAGAGAGCAGAAGAGTGCAGCCTGGAAGGAGGAGCCTCTGAAGGATGCCAGAATATAACTGTTTTACTGTGTAGCTCTGTGCTTTACTGTCTTTCAGCAATGACGTTACCAAGTCTTTTTCTTGAGTCTGGAGAAGAATTTCAAGGTCCCGCAACTCACCGAACCCATCAAAAATGACGAGCACGCGCTTAGGAGCTGCGAGGATTTGAGCGTACACTGCTCCAGGGTCCATGCAGGGAGGGGCAAAGGAGGAGAGATTTAACAGGAGGGTCTGGAGGCTAAAGGTCGCCTCCGTTGAAGAGAGCGCGTTGCCGTCTAAAAAGAAGACAAAGTCAAACTGTGGGAAGCAGTCTTTAGACCAGTCAAGGCACAGTTTCCTGATCAGGGTGGATTTTCCCATGCCAGCATTGCCGAGTAGCAAAATGTAGCTTTTGGGTTTGTCTCCATTTGAGCCTTCGAAGATCTGAGTGGAAAAAGACAAACATATAGGGTACCAGTGAGTAGAAGCCAGTGATTTCACTAGTCATATAAACAAATCAAAATACTTTATAGTATTAAATTTGGCTGTGTTCAAAAAGCACAAGATGATAACTGTTTTTCTATCGAACTAAAGTGAAACTCTTACTTGACTCTGCTCCAACAAGCTTTTTTGCCGATCTGTATCTCCCATGATGACTAACTCTTTGTCCAGGACTTTATTTGTGTTTTTTCCAGAGCGAAGAACTTCTCTCCGGCTCACTTGCACATCTACGTAATGAGAAGTCAGGCTAAGGCCTGACCCCATATCCTGGCAGGTTTGACTCATATGGGCTTTGGCTTCCTGAATGTAGTCCTTTACAACCTCTGAAAAAGAAATACAACTGAATTTGAATCTGCTTCTACAAAAAGAGCATGATTTGTAGTAGTACTTTCATTGTAGTAGCACCTTCAAGAACTGTTACATCAAAGCAGGGGAGAGGAATAAAAGCTTGTGGTAACTCACGTGGAGTATCCAGGACAGTGGGAGACTGAGGGAGAGGGGATTCCTTAGACGTAGATATCTCTGAAAAGCAACATGTCAGGATATTTGTAACATGGCAATAACTCTACAAGGTGATTTACACACAAGGAGAAAGAAATCAGGCAGATGCTGGTACTCACCATTGCTGGGGGAGAGGGGTGAGGCCCAAGGGGGCACACCGGCTTTGCTAGCGGTGTCTGACAGAGTACCTGTTGGGGATGAGCTCATTTGGACTGGCGCTACCGCACCGTTCGCTACAAACACAAGAAAAGAACTGCATTCACACATACAGCAGTTGGTGGAGAGTGGTTTCCATGTTGCAGAGCTAAAACTGCACATGTGGAACCAAAACCTACATAACACTACCAGAATGAGATCTCTGTATGCATGCACAAAAGTAGAGAACGGCAGACACACACACATATTACATCCCAGGTTAAAGAGTTTTATACTCACTCGGGGAGAGTGGTGGCACTTGTTGTTTGAAGGGTGGTGAGGCAGCAGGAACTGTATTAGAAATAAGGGTTAGAGTATGTACTGTTGTTACAGTATATGTGCAATACACAGAAATACATGACGGGGCAAAGCAAGTTAATATGTTTAACATGTTTCATACAGAAAGTGCTTTACATAGTGCACAGCATACATTTAAAAGTAAAAGAGTAATTTATATTTAACACAATAAAACGCAAATTAAATGGACAGAAACAAAATGTAAAAGAAAAATTTAAAGGGGACATATCATTAAAAACTATTTATTGCTTTTTTCAGTGCAGTACACATGTACAGTATACATTTGGGTATCTGGAGTGCCTACCATCCCACAAAATGTGAAATAAGACAAACCAGTCTGTTTTTGTGGGCTGCCTGGATCAGAAAACATGTGATTCAACAAGCCATTCAGATTTGGCTCCCCTTCCTATGTCACATGCAGGTTCATTAGAATATAGCACCCACAGCTTGAGAACTACTTTTGCAAAGGTGCACCATATTTTTCTTACAAGCCAATCAGAGTGGACTGGGCTTTTTCAGGAGGGGGTCTTAAAGAGACAGGCGCTAAAACAGAGCGTTTCAGACAGAGGGTGAATACAGGTATATTCAGACAGACGGTATGAGTATAATAATGTGTTTTTTGAACATTAAAGTATGTAAACATATTCTAGTAGAAACCCAAAATACAAGTATGAACCTGAAAATTAGCATGATATGTCCCCTTTAAAATGAAAACAGACATAGATAGGGAGGAGATCAGGATGTGGAATTAGATTTACAAAACATCTCAAATCTTCAGAGAAGCTTATCCCAGCAAGTGTTGCATGATAACATGGCGTGCATTGCTGTCAGTGGCAGTGTTCTTTTTTAATACAACCGCTAGCAGTCGCCAAAGTCCGAAATTTTCGAATCCTTTCGGGGACAAAGGACTGAGCCATGGGAGACTCTGCATGCCTTTAGATACATACAGTAATCTTGACAGAGACAAAATAGTCCCAGTCTATCTGGCTACATGCTTAATTGACTCAAAAACAGATATTGAATGTGATTATGACGGAAAAATTTAGAAGAAAAAGTATCTAGATGAATATGAAAAAACTGCATATCAACTGAGTCTTTATTTCCTCTACACAATCAACATTGTATGTATATATGTGAATACCGTACTCACCTAATATGTAGGTAGGTGTAGCAGCTGTATTGGGGAGTGGAAGTCTAATGACCTGATATCCTGGGGTGTCTGGGATGGTGATGAACTGAATGGAGGGATGGAGATGAAGGATTCTGGGTGGAGTGGTTGAGGGGTCTGCCGGGGTCTCTGCTGGACTTGGCTCTGACCCTATAAAGGAAGCAGAGACAACATTTGTATCTTTCTCTGCCAGCAGAGTTTGTTAATCTTGAGCATACCAAAACAACGGAGGTTGAACAAGGAAAACAAGCTGATAGTTCATCTTCCAAGGCATTTAGATCCAAAGATTTTGTCTCATGATTGAGACTTTCTTTTTTAGCAGACTTAAAAGACAACTCAACAATAGAAGACTGATTGTCTTGGCAGATTACAACTGTGTACGGCGAGTAACTTTAAACTGGAATGAGAGGAGTTTTCATCATAGTGAGAACTAAATTGGATATCTAACAAGCACCAAACCGATCTGGAGGAAGTCGAGTGAGAGTTCTTCTTTTGGTTTGTCAGCCTGATCTCATCTGGCAACTTCACAATTTAACTTCCTGTTTCTCGATCTGCATTCCTATGCCATGAAGGAACCGAGTCAAACATAGCCAACAAACAACATCAACATTCAGATGTTTTGGTCTGTTTAAAACATAATCTTAAACATTACAGCGGCACGCAACGTATTACATTAGCATTTTACCGTGCAGTGTGGTAACTGATATTTCGTATGTCATTAATTGATGTATTTGCAGCAATGATCAAATGTTTCTCATCCCTTTAAAGGAGCAGTGTGTAGGATTTAGTGGCATATAGAGGTGAGGTTGCAGATTGCAACCAACTGAATACCACTTTGCTCACTCCTTCCTTTCCAAGTGTGTCGGAGAACTACGGTGGCCTTCAGGTAACGTAAAAACGCGAAAAGCTTTATCTAGAGCCACTGTTTTGTTTGTCCGTTCTGGCCTGCTGTAGAAACATGGCGAACTCCTTGAAGAGGACCCGCTCCCTATGTAGATGGAAAGGGCTCATTCTAAGCTAACGAAAACACAACACAAATTTTTAGTTTCAGGTGATTATACACTAATGAAAACAGTTATGATTATTATATTCCATTTTCACCATCGAGGCATTATCGGCCCTTTAAATGTTTTTTTTAAAAAAACATTCAGTGTCTATGTGTTCCCCTAAGAATTGCAGCAGCAGAAACATTATAAATGTACCTTGAGTGACAGTTGGCTTAGCCTGTGCCTCTTTGGTTTTTTGTCGACCTGCAAGAGATGAAAAACGACCAACGTTACAACATGACTCTTATCTAACCTCACATGCAGGCAGCCACAAAAGCAACAAGTTTTAGTTGCAGTTGGTAACTTTGAGCAAATATGATACAAAATTTATTTTTATAAAACTGTTACTACTCCTGAGAGTGGTGCAATCTTCTGTACTCCTAATGGCAAAAACAATCAATCCGAACTGAGCAGTCTCTAAGCAAACTCTGATCAAACGGTCAAACTAGGCAGCGCTGATCAAATATGAATCAATATTCTGTTACTGTTATACCTATTTCTCAAATGTTTTCAGAAACATCTTGTAGTGTACTGTTTAGCTGTAAAATGAGATCATGCCCTACTGTCAGGATATAGAGACCGTTTTATAAAAATAACATTTCATCATATTTGCTCAAAGTTACCAACTGCAGCTTTAATGCATGCTGTACATTTTTTTATGCATTTTTTCCTACCATTCCATGCAGCCATTGGTTTCCATTCATTTCTGTGCAATGTGATTTCATTGTTACATTATTGCTGCATGGTAATGAACTTTAAGCAAAGATTAATTTAAAAAAAAAAAAAAAATTGCGCTGCATCATCACATAACAATAACGTACATTTGGTTCAGTGTGATGTTTCAAAACTCTGCTGAATGATTTTCCTATAACACACTGATATGACTGACTAATGGCTGCCTGGAACAGTCTAACAAACACATAGACTTCTAAAACACACCAGCACAATTTGCATAATGACAAAACATTAGCCACGAGATGGGCTGGTGGCTCCCATGACACCGTGAGGGTTATATATTTCACAGTACCCCACATTATAAGCCAGGTCAAAAATAGTTAACAGACAGGAACCAAACAGACAATGTGGTTAGGTCACCTGCTGCTCTTTGCCTTTTTGGCCTAGATGGTGTGCTCTCATCAGTGCACTGTTGTGACCGGGGAACTGGAAAAGAGACATATAAAGAGAACATGTAAACTTGCCAAGCAAGAAAAACTGATACATTGGTTCAGACTTGCAGAATATTTTGGCTGCATTCCTAAAATTAAGTTTTATATGAAAAAGGGATGATCACACAACTGAGCAGATGTTGAGCTGCTGTTAGTAGGTTGTAGTTAGCTGTTGGTTATTTACCTCTGGCTCTTTTTCTCCTGGTATTTGTATTGCCTGTTACTTTATCCTCCTGTCCCAGCTGGTGGCTGTCTGGGCTGGGCAGCTCTGGTGCCCTGGGAAGATCACCTGAAAGTGCATGAAAGAGGAAGTAAAAGAGTCAGTGATGCAGTTAACAGACACAGTAACCAAAAAATATTGTTTTTCTCAGTAGTGAACTGAAAATCCGGCCAGTGAAGCATGTTTCTTGAAGATTAGAAAAAGGAAATGGTAGACGGTAAATCTTAAGGAAACATAGCCCTTGTAGTTCTTTTTGGCATTGGCTTTACTTCCTTACTGTTTGGGGTCATACAGACACCACTGCTAAATGTCTCCAATTTTTCACATCAAATTCATTTTTTTTTATTTTCTACTGATATGTAGAAATGTGTTGAATTTATAACCCTTCTCTTCTCAAACTGGGCTTGCACATTTACCTAAAGGTGACAAACATGCAAAAATGTCCATACAGCATTGTTATTATACCAAATAAGGAAGTATGTTACATGGACTTTGTATGTCTGTCTATCTGTTATCCATCCTCTGTCTACTATGTATGAATATGTTTGTTTTAAAGTTTAAATTAGACCTTTTCTTTTTCTCCTTTACTCTCATTTATTGTTTGTTATTCCACGGCTTTGTTGAATACTCGATTCTGATTGGTCAATCACGGCGTTCTACAGTCTGTTATTTCTTTATAGCATACCGTTACTATGTATAACAGACCGTTGCTATGGGCGCAGTTCTGATGTCGAACTCTGGCGGACCGTTTTTGTGTCAAATTATTGATTTCTTAAGTAAGTAGCCGTGTAATAAGCGGGATAATGTACAGCTAGCGTGTCATTGTTGTGAAATAAACTCCTTCAGGGCGATGCTGCACCCTGAAGTTGAGCAAAGGGGTGCGGCATCGCCCCTGAAGGAGTTTATTTCACAACAATGACCGTCTCGCTGTACATTATCCCTTACTTGTATGTCAGCAGTTGCAAAATGAAAAGAAGATCTCCTTACAGCAGGTGCTGAGTCCATTCTCACAATTCCAAAACGACTCGTCAAAGAGCATATCTTCATGATCTGCAAAGAGGGAATTAGACAATAGATCACCTTTGCGTTCATACTTGAATATACTGTACGTGTAAGTCGTTAAGTGTGTTATTACATACTGCATACGCTGTAAATGAATGAATATGTATGAGGACGTTTGGTTGCAACTTACCCAAACACTTCCCCAGGGATTCATCCAAAAACTTCCACAGTTCATCATCATCATTCAAGATTTCAGTTAAACATTCATCTAAAACACAAATAATGAGTATTATCAAAACATTCACAACAGTTTGCTTTCCTTTCTTTCATTCAGTATTTGCTAATGAATCATTTAAATCTCACAGTTCATTGGGCCTGCATGTCTGTTTCTGGGGCTGCTTTCCTAAATGTGGCACGTCTCAATTATAATGTGTGAGTTGCAGTACCAACATGTTATCATCAAGACAAGAGGCTGCAACAGTTCTCTTCCTACAGGAGAACCACGTCAGAATGACCTGGAGGAGCACAACAAGCTCGAGGTCTAGCTGCTATGCCCCCAGTTGGAGTCCTACAGGATATATGGGCTACTTTGTCAACCTGAACCTAACTCAGATATGCAGCTAAAACCGTTGGTATCAATAAATGTAATAAAAAGGCCATTATTGTATATGTGGTGATCAGGGGGATAGATGTGGTTGCAGAGGAAGAGATCAAATTTTCTGAATAACAAATGTCTTCTTCATCTCCTCTTTTTGTGTAGACTAATCAAACCAGTATATACAATACCAGTAATGTTGAAATACCAGCCCAAATACTGGACCAAATTTTCAGTGTCTTTGTTGCTTTCCTTGGTCTGGTCAGCCGATTAGACTGTTATGAGGTCATTAATTGGGCATTATCAGTGGTAAGCCCCATAGATGTGGGTCAGTAGGGCCCTGCTACACCTAATAGTAGGTTTTGCCATCTATTCACATGGTTGATTGCCGAAAGAAGGACTAAAAGAAGACGATATCAATGGTTATGACAGTAGCAACGCTATTATACTATAGTATAGATAGCGTAAAACACAGGGCTTTCACCAAAGACACCAATGTTCGCATCCCCTGTGAAACCAACAACGTATAGTTGTCTTTGTGTTCCCAATGTTATGTTTCACTTTTGAAACATAGGTAAGCCAAAACCCGATGTTTTTCCCTAAATTTGACTAAGTGGTTTTGTTGCCTAAACATAAAGAAGCCTTTTTCTTTGAGTTCAAAACATAACGTTTCATTCAATTTTACAACATGTGAGAACGTGTTGCTTTTAAGTTTCGCTTTCACTTTTACAACATAGTAGGCGTAATAATAGGTCCCTACTGACCCACATCTATAGTGCTTATAGTCAGTTATACGCACATGTAATGGCCTGATAACAGCTGAATCGTCTGGTTATAGACATGTCCGTTAGATCACTGATTATTTCATCAATTACTATCTCCATTGCTGCATTTAATGCAAAAATAGCTTGGTGGGGATCCAGGTGTATTGAGTAATGATAAACTTACTATATGTCCTTTAATGCTCCATCAGTATATCTTGCACTTGCAGTGTATTTTTTTATTAGGCTATTGGTATTAACATGGTCTGCTTCATATTTTGGATAAAATGGGGTAAAAGCAGTAGCTTTTCATGTAAACAGTGTGTTGATCCATGTTGAACCATTCAACCGTACAGTCTAGACGGGTTATTCAAACTCAAACAATACACACCTGGTAGATCTCCCCAGAAAGAACTGATCAACGGGTCCTGATCCACTTCCTGCATCTTGGCACCTGATAACACACATAAAAAAATTAAATTAAGAAAAGAAGATATTGATGCTTGAGGACTGAAAGCTAACATGGTCTGTTAAAGTTGCCTGTATTCAACTGATGGAAACCTCTTGGACCTGTGTGCACTGATTAGCAGCAGTGGCTCCTAATGTGTGTCACAGACAGCATCAGATGAGGATTAGGTACAGTATGTCAATGCAGCCACAACCGGTTTCTGTTTTTCACACTTTGCACACGTCCTCAGGTTAAGTTTCAGCATTTCCTCATTGCTAAATCGCTTTGTAAATACAACGCTATTGTCATCTTAAAATACAAGAAAGATGAGAAGTAATGTAATCCTCTGAATCACAAACCATTTGACCACTTTCATGTGCTACCTGTACCGTGCAGCTGATGAAAGGGCTACAGATTACAGAAGAAGGGTTTCCATTAATGCAGGACTTCCTGCATCTTTGTGCTCTAAGTACAAAATCAAAACAGTCTCAGAGCCTTGTACAGTCTGTCCTTACACAAAGATATAAAGGACACAGGGAATGACAACAGTATACCTGGCAGCTATACCAAACAAGTTAAGGTGATATGGATCATTTAAGAAAATAATGCCATTAGCCAGCCTTGGTCTCGAGATCGGTCTCAAGACCACTTGTCTCAGTCTCAGATAGAGGACTTTGGATTTTATTTCAAGACTGGTCAAGACCATAACTGCAGTGATATCACTAAATTGTTCTTGTACTTGCTTCCATTTGTTTTATGTGGGTGTTGTTCAGGGAATATGGATCTTTTAGATCAATTTGAGGAGTGCCTATGACGTGCATGTTCCACATTTTATTGTAAGTGTGTCATTCAGTGTGGGACTCGCACTGGTCTGGTCTTGGTCTGGTCTCAACCCCTCAAAGTCTTGGTCTTGTCTCGGTCTCGATACACTCTGTTCTTGGTCATGACTTGGTCTCGGTTTAGGTGGTCTTGACTACAACACTGCTATTAGTAAACAGTCCTATATTGAGCAACGCATGTACAAAGATCCCAACTTACATAATGTTATGTATCAGACTCAATAAATGATGATGATGATGGTGTGTGCATCTTAATGTTTCAGTTTGAAGGACCTACTTTAGGGGTCAAAAGCCTTCACAATAGATCACCGGACATACATCAACAACCAGGGGCCGTGTTCATCAGCGCTCTGAAAAATTACATCGAGCGACTCACACTCGCTTGCAAAACGAAAACAGTTTAATTTTTTCTTTGTTTATGTTTATGTTTAGTTACTGTGTGTGTGTGGTTTATGTCTATGAGAAGGATGTGGTGTTCTTCACTAGATGTCAGAGTGTGCTTGTTTCTTGTGTTTGTTTTTTTTCGTTTCATTTTCTTTATCATATTTTTCTGTATGTAAATTGTTGAAGTATGGATTTTTATGTACAGCATAATGAGTTTGTATGTATTAAAACATGCTATACATATAAATTGCCTTGACTGACAGAGAAGAGCAGCAGTGTTTCCCACTCCTCTTGTCCCTTCCATGTCCCCGGTTTTCCTCTCTGTTACCAGAACACCTGCCTGCAATCGATTCATCACCTCACCCAACTCCTGTTCACTACACGCCTGGCTACATTCAGCTCATCACCTCTTCTGCATATAAACCAGATTGTTATCTCAACTACTGTGGCAGCCATATGCTCAGGTCAAGCTTTAGTGTCCGTGAGAAGAGTTTTCCTTGTGTTCTTGTTTCCCAAGTTTAATGCTCGTTTGATCCCTGTGCTCCAGGATTCCAGTTCCTGCCACCCCTCTCTTCAATCCATCTGCATCAGCAGTAACATTACAATAAACCTGTTAAACTTCACCTTCCTCCATGCCAGTGTCCTGCGATTTGGTCCTTGTTACTACATCACATCAACGAGCAGCTCTGCATATAATAAAACAAATGCACAGTGTGCTGTATAAACCAAAAATCAAAGTTTGCTTACAAGAAAGCAACTTCTTCAACTGTTTAGCTAAAACTGTCCTATTCTGAAGATTGACTGAGATCATCATCATCATCATCATCATGACCAATGCTACAGTAGTCTCCGGTGCGTGCTTGCTTCCGTCTCTGTAAGGCCCCTTACCAAAAAAGAAGTTTATTCAAGTGTGCTATTACTATACTTCTTTTTAACTTAAAATAATAGAGTATACTTTCAGTTTACTTGGCTCATACAGAAAAGTCTAAGTATACTTTGCTCATACTGACAAGTATACAGAAATGTCTAAGTATACTTTGCTTATACTGACAAGTACAGAAAAGCCTAAGTATACTTGGCTCATACTGACAAGTATACAGAAACGTCTAAGTATACTTGGCTCATACTGACAAGTATACAGAAAAGCCTAAGTATACTTGGTTTGTACTGACAAGTATGCAGAAAAGTCTAAGTATACTTGGCTCATACTGACAAGTATACAGAAATGTCTAAGTATACTTGGTTTGTACTGACAAGTATACAGAAAAGTCTAAGTATACTTGGCTCATACTGACAAGTATACAGAAAAGCCTAAGTATACTTGGTTTGTACTGACAGGTGTACAGAAAAGTCTAAGTATACTTGGCTTATACTGACAAGTATACAGAAAAGTCTACGTATTGCTTGTACTTAATCTTTTGATCGAGATATACTTAAGAAAAGTATAATTAAGTATTCTTGCCTTATAGGCCTACAGAAACGTATACTTGGCTTGTGGTTGTGCTTACTTTTTTATAGAGTAGCCTTAAGGATGCTAAAGGGCTTCTCCTACCCAGCTAGAGAAACCTCCAGAGGACTCTTAAGTCAAAAGAAATACCCTAACTAGCTTATATTCTTACATTGGCAAGTAGAAGTAAAAGAAAAGAAGTATTTTTACTAAAACTTATATCAAAAATTCACTTTAAGCACTTTTGATAAACACAGACCCAGAATTCTGGATTTGTTTGTTTGTTTCTCAGAGGTGCAGAACTACAGTACATGGTTTAAAAGTAGCGATTGACGGGGTGACCTCGCACCTGAGAGATCAAGATGCCTACCACGAACTGCAACATCCCCGGTTTGAGCCTTTAATGCATCTCTCTCTCTCTCTCTCCCCCTCATTTCCTGTCATCTCTCTAGTGGTAATAGTGTTTACTTGTTGAAATTACAAACGATACAGTGTGTGACTCTGTATGGTGGGTGGTGAACGCGTGCTGTCACTTTTGCCTCGATGTAGGATTGTTTCAGAGACAGGCCCTGACTCGCCACACAGACTTGGATCACCTCACGCCATCATGTCTGTGTTCATCCTGGACTAATCCTGCTATCCTCACAAAACAAACGTGCATTGCGTCATAAATGAAAGATAGGGGATGCATTGTGACTCAGTAGTTAGACTTTCTGTTTGAAGTTGTCTTGGGGTTGTGTCGTGACTTTGTGGGTTCAGTTAGAGACAAAAATCCCTGCTTGCACGAACCAGCCGCTGAAATGCTTATGTCTTGATGACTCATTACATCAAAACTCACAATTTTCTGAAGATCCAATCGAGCTGGGTTGTAGGTAGGCAAAACCAAAGTGACTGCTGCCTGAAAGACCACAGAGGTTGTTCTGAATGCAGAATCTGTTTATAAAGATTATCGGCAGACAGACAGTTCCTGTGTATTTGGAGCTACAGTAAGGGATCGCAAAAAAAAGTTGACCCAGAAAAAAGTGCATCTGATCTGGTCAGGGTCAAGTGGCGTTTCAGTGGTTAAACCAGCACTATATGGGGAGCATAGGATTTTACCGCCATTTCTCTCCGTTTGGGGATCATTTTATTTCTGTGTGACTGTCAGTGGCACGATTATCACCCTCTATCACTATCCACCTTTTCACCTCTCTGTTCGGACAACTCTAGAGGCTCCACTTGAGCAAACGTTTAAAGAAAATTAACCACAGGTATCTTGGCTGTAAACATTTGGTACGAGTTCAAGGTACAGCTTGTGGTTCAGCTGGCAGAGGCAGACTTCCTCTCCTGCCAAATACAATGGCAAGTGTGCTAATGTGTTGTTGAGGTGTGGTGATGTCATCTCCTAAAAGATAAGATAAGTCCAAAATTCCCACCAGACACACACAAACACCCTTACCAAACAAAACTCATCACAACTTTGACTGACAACCAGCCAATCTGCACTTGCTGTACACTGTAGGGCAGAGCTGGACCGGCCATCTGGCATACCGGGCATTTTCCCGGTGGGCCGACGTCCTTTTGGGCCGACGTATGTCTTTTTTTCTTTTTTTTGGGCCATAAAACAGGTAAATCGGCCCATGTCTTTTCCTTAATTGACACTGGGCTGGCCCAATTGCTCTGTGCCGGGCAGCCACAGTGAGGAGGAGAGGGAGAGAGATGAGGGAGGGAGCTCTGTACAGCATGTATAATCCTAAAAAAGGGACAGCAGGGGCAAAAAAATTTATTATAACTGATGATTAGTTTATGCTAGATATTCACACGCAACGTTTATGCCAGAGGGGCAAATTATTCAGTTTTCTTTCCTGAGATTTAAAGGTAAAATTAAAAGTTCAACATAAAAATGGTGTTGCAGTGTACTTATTATTTTGTTATTTTCAATGTTTTAAAGTCACCAGAAGTCAGGAAACAAAGTCTCTGAAACTCAAGGTCTCAAGGTTGACGAAACAACCACATTTGAAGGGATTTCCTCGAACAGAGCCTTCAACAAAACATGGTACACACAGAACAAATGGCCGGTGATGGGGTCGGTCTGGGCCAAAATGCCAGGGCCGATTTGGATGAAGATAATACAAAAGTTGCTCATGGCATTTATAGCCCATTATTAAAGCAGTAGCATTGGGGTGGACTTGTCACCTGACAACACGCAGATATGAGCAGCTATGAGGAACTTGTCAGCTTTAAAAGGCAGCACAATGTTGCATGCTCAGTCGCTTCATCGATAAAAACAAACACATGCAGCACAACACATAGCAACAAGGTGAGAGATCGCTGCAATAAAGCAAAGAAACGCCTTAAATGCTCTTGAATCTTGTTCATGAATGAGTGGAAGTCATTGTTCATTGCTACAAGTGCTACTCCTACACACTCCCACACAGGCCCAGGCTGGCCACTGGTCTACTATGCATGCTTGTTTGTTTGGTGGGGGCAAAACAATGATTCTCAGAAATGAAAACACTTTCTTTTCATTCCCTTGGAAGTCCCCCAAAAAACCTTGCTTTCACTAACTTCCCCTGGCAACAACCTCTCATCTCATTTATGTGCCTTGGGGGGATACAGCAGGAGTCAGTTTACACACATGCGTAATGGAGTTCACTTCATTTATAATGGCTGAAAGTTTGGAGCGTCAATTCGTGCGTAAATCACCGTTAAAAGAAGCCCGGAAACCTATCAAACTCATTTTCATTATGGTTCATTATTAATCATTTAAAGGCAGAAAATATCAGACGGTAAAATGCACTTTTTTTTTTTTTTTCATGCTGATCCTGATTTCCTAATGTTGCAAAATACAACTTTTATCACTGTGCATCATTCAGGAAAACAACTTGAAATCATAAAGATACATAAAAAAGCTCACATAAGTCACATATATATATAAATAAATAAGAGAGGAAACCACCCCGACATCTTTTCCTGCATAGGCATAGTTGCGCACTTTGGATAAAAGCGCGCACAAGTCTCCCCATAACATTTACTCACTGGATGATGATCAGGTCCGCTGGACTCCTGCTGCTGTGCAATAAACTCCCAGCTTCTGTGTGTACATCCAACGCAGCATATAACCTCAGATACAGTATACCTCCAGTGAGTGTGTACCACACAACCTGCTGCGTCTTACAATAAACTCTGCTTTTACTTTCACTTGGCTGCGCATCGGAGGCGCCAATTACACCAATCCAAACCGTGGTGGTTTGGTTTGGTTGCATCTGGGTGTGGCATACTGTAGTTTTCGTTTAGGGGTTCATTTCACTGCTTTCATGAAGAAAGTTTTTAAAAACACACTCCTTAAATGATCAGTTGAACACAGAGGTTGTGTGGTACTGATGAGAGGGAGCACAGTCATAACTAAAAACCTAAATAACTATACATTACCACATTAACCACGTGCTCAAAAAAAAAGGTGTTGCTGACTAAGACTGTAGATCAAAATCAGACAGGTCAGATCAGACTAAATCAATCAGTAAAATGTACAGACTTCTGCTGCTCACACCTCTCCTGTTTCTTCAGTCCCTGGATGCTCTGGCTGCTACACTGTTAAGAATTTCACAGTAAAATAACAGTAAAGAACTGGCAGCAGGGTTGCCTTTATGTCACTGTAAAATTAACATTATTATACTGTCGCTGAAATTTACAGCTTTGTACTGTGACTGAAAAATACAGTTTGAACTGTTATTTTTTTTATTAATTTCACAGTATTTTACAGTTAATTTACAGTTTAAAGATACATTATATATCTGTTTTTCACCTTTCTTTTACATTATCTTACTGATTTGTTTTAACGCACTATTTAGGTTGTATTTTTTACATACATTTTAATAAACATTATTTTTTGCCTAGATGAATAGACTTAGCAGGTTACAGACATAGGAATAGTCACACTAAATACAATTAAAGGCACTTGTTAGGAAAAAGGCTATAATAGACTTGTTGACACTTTTCCCAAAATGTCTGTCTATATCTGGCTACAAGCACAGAATGCAAACCAGAACAACATGTGAGTGAAGAACAATAAAGCTAATTCACTGATTTTACAATCATGTACAATGTACAAGCCTCACATGTGCAGATCAGGTCCCAGAATTAAGAAAGTACTGCAAGAAACTGTTACTGATGATACTTTAGACAGTTGATCAGCAGTAAAGTGCTGTTTTTTAAGAATGCATTATAGTTCAGTTAAAAAACGGCCTATGAGCGTAATTTAACAGGCTTTCTTTTGTATTAACAGTAAAGCACTGTTTTTAGCCATAACAGGTTAATACTGTTGAAATCCTGCTGTAAATTAATAACAATTAAAACAGTATAGTAATTTAATTTGACTTCATTATAAATCCATTCATTGACTTGTCCAGGATTGTCTTGCAGATGAATGTCTCTCCATTAGACCTCCTGATTCCATTATGCCAGCTCAGCTCACCTCCCTTTTGATGTGAAGACAGCCAGCACCTGACAAGGATCAGTTATTATACTCTATTAATACTTTGATTTTATTTGAAATGAAGTCTCTGTAATCTAAGGATATTATTATTATTATATTTCATTTTATTTCATGTTTACTTGATAGGGACTAGGGTGACCAGGTGTCCCACTTTACGAGGGACTGCACAGCATTTTTTATCCCTTGTCCCACGTCCCACATATTGAGACGATGTCCCACATTTTCCTTGGCTCTAGTTTTCAATAGTCAAACCACTGCAGGACAGTCGCTTTTTTTAAAATCTGGCTTTCATCCAGTGGCTGTGAAGGCTGTCATCACGGGGCTGTGTTTAATGTCATACTGCACACACGTGGGTCGAGTGCAGGTTAACATTTCACCGTCTTTGCTACGCTACGCCCGACGGAGACGATTGCGAGTCAGCGCAAAGTCACAAGCTATGCAGATTTAAGCGGAATATGATGGAAACTACCACAAAGGAAAGGAAGAGCAGCTACAACAAAGACTGTGAAACTACTTATAAGTATTTATAAGCCGGTGGAAGGCAATTCTCAGAGTTTTTTGTGAAATTTTGCCCGTCAATTTCACACATACGACATGAAGCGTCACAATTCATGTGAGTCTCACAAGAAACGTGCAGCTCAAAAAGAGATGTAATCTATGGATGCATTCGGGCAAAGCACAGAGATGTTACAAGATAAGGGGCAGAATAGAAATGTTTATTATTTAAGTTAGATAGATATTATATCAAAATTGTAGACTTCCTCTCAGCCTTGGTAACATGTCCCACATTGTCCCGCACAAACATGCGCTTTCTCCCACATTTGGTTTGTTGGGATCTGGTAACTCTTATAGGGACAAATACAGTATATGTAGAAAATTGCACAACAATTTCCCAGTGCAATGAATCACAGCAATTGTGGATACCTCTCATTTACAATGCCCATCTCTAGAAGAGCCTTTAAAGGTGCTCTTCTGCCACTAGATGTTGCATTCTCCCTCCCTTGTTCCATTGCATTTACTTCACAACAAGACGTTGCCAGGCCCTTACCGTCAATCTCAGTCATTTATCTGTTTTTTCCAAACTAGCTGACGACCCAGAGATACCACATGATATCAATACCTTGTTAGAAGTGGGAACCAAATGTCAGATATCTTCCACCAAGATAAACAAAACATTCATTTTGGACCCGCCAAAAAATTAAAAATGATAAATTCACTATCGTAGTAATTTTTTTCAGGAAAAGCCATAGGCCACTTTTATTCAGCACCTTTCTGAAGGCTCTGTGGATGTATTATTTAAAAAAATTTTAATCTACCTACATAAAAATGTTATCAATTAGACCTTTAAAATAACAAATATAAAACATGTTCACAGAACAGAGTTAAACTATGTGGTACACACGTGTTCACCTCATAGGAACAGCACTTGCCAGCATACAGTATATACCCATACACATATCCCACTTCCCCTTTTTTCCATCATTTCCCTCGATGTCTAAGGTCCTCTTTCTTTTCTGGCAAAGTGAGCCCTAACTAGATATCAGACAGTTATGTTCAGGTTTTGCTTTTTGAGCACGTTTTTTCCCCAGCAAGGTGCTTTCAGCTGTCCTTGCATTGTTTCTCTTCCAAATAAACTCGGAAAAAAAGTTTGGAAATTTGTGTTTGGTCGATTATTTCTCTGTTGTTACAATGCTAATTGGCATTGTATTTTACATCGTTGGAAAGCCTGTTTATTTACCTTCACAATGATGTCCAACTTGTAAGGATCATGCATTTGTGGGATGAGCAGCACAGCTTATTATGCATTGATTGATATGCAGCTTGGGTGTGCTGTACTTGTTAGAGTGACCAACACACAACCACGCTTGCTGACCTGCAACGAATCCTGGTTGAGGAATGGAACGCCATCCCACAGCAACGTGTGACCAGGTTGGTGACCAGCATGTGGAGGAGGTGCCAGGCTGTTATGGCTGCGTATGGATCTTCCACCGCTACTGAGGCTCCTGATGGTGTATTAAATGAATAAAGTGTAAAATTGCCAATATGTGTTGTTTGTTTCTTGTTACTGATAGACATTTTAATCATCCAATCCACTAAACAACTCAAAACAAGAGTCAGTACCAACAGGAGAATACACTGTTTACCATTGACGGAGCATTTTGGCAGATTTTACTTGGGCGCTACCCACATAATCAGCTGTGCTGCTCATCCAACAAATGCATGATCCTTATAAGTTGGACATCATTGCGAAGGTAAATAAACAGGCTTTCCAACAATGTAAAATACAATGCCAAATGCCATCAAACACAAATTTCCCCCCCAAAAATTCTAAGTTTATTACAATATTAAATACATGCTCATACTGTATCTCTCGAAATCTACTATCGAGCCCTCGATTGTGCCCTATAAAACACACACTCTCACCTCTAGCTATGTACAAGGAAACACGGGGAGTTTTGACAACAAAGTGGAAAGTACCTGCTCTACCTGTTTCTCAGCGCCAATCAGATAAACCACCGATTATGTTGCCACACACGTGTCATCATACCATTAGTACCAGTTTGTCAACCACTAGCATGATTTTTTTCTTCAGAAACAAAGGGTGTGTGTGTGTGGACAGCATGTACAAGCAAACACAAGCACACTCAGTAATGGGAAATATGGCAGTCTCCTGACGGAGTATTGGAAGGGAAGAGTCTATGAACGAGATGACTGAAGGTGGGAGGAAGCAAAGACAAAAAGAGGGGAAGTAGAATGGGTGTCCATTCTTATGAAGTTGACTCAGAGATGATAGCAGTGTTTTGTTATTTGCTTTCAAACAAAAACACAAAGTCTGCACTAATGTTATTCTGAAACCTTTGACTGAGTGGGGAGAGGTCACAGTGGGTAACACCCACTTACAGTATGTACTGTATGAAAGTCAAGCTCCGCCCTGTAACTGGGTCATATTACCTTAATCTCCACAGGGCAGAACATTATTAGGGCCAAACATTTTTTATCTCTCTCTGACACAACTTTGTGGTATGTACACCGACAGCAGGTTTCCCACGGCAAAGCCTATCATGGCTGTTGAGTGTCTCAATTTGCATGACAAATATCAGCTGTTTAACCCTTAAAACCACCTGTCCACCAGTGGCGGAAGAAGAATTCAGATCCTTTACTTCAGTAAAAAGTATTAATACCACACTGTGAAAATACTCCACTACAAGTAAAAGTCCCACATTTAAAACCTTACTTAAGTAAAAGTATGTAAGTATTTTATCAGCAAAATGTACTTAAACCTGCAGTAGGTAGAATGTTTTTGGCATCATTGGACAAAAATTCCATAATAACCTTTCAGCATATTGTAATTCAAGTGTTCTGAGAGAAAACTAGACTTCTGCACCTCCTCATGGCTCTGTTTTCAGGCTTTAGAAAATGTAGCCCGTGACGGGAGACTTTGGCCAATCACAGGTCATTTCAGAGAGAGCATTCCTATTGACTGCGCTCCGGCTGGTGGGCGGTGCTTGGTATTTCCTTGACTGATCTCAACATAGCTGCGGGTCACAAACTTTATCATTTTACAGCTAAACAGTACACTACAAGATGTTTCTGAAAACATTTGAGGAGAGAAATAAGCATTACAGTAACAGAATATTGATTCATATTTGATCAGCGCTGCCTAGTTTGACCATTTGATCGGAGTTTGCGAGTGATTGACAGCTGCTCAGAGACGGCCGGCTCCAGCTCGGCTATGATTGGTTGTTTTCCTCTGGTCTGTGAAATCTTGCAGATTTTGCCGTTATAGGAGCACCGGAGGACACAGACGCACATGATTTTTTTTCAGATTACCTGTCTCATGTCAGGATATAGTGACCGTTATATAAAAATACCTTTTTTTTAATCATATTTGCTCCATTTCTACCCACTGCAGCTTTAAAGTGGTAAAAGTATTGATAGATTAGAAATGTTCCTTGTCGTTGTTACCTTAATGTTGTTTTTGGATTAATATTACTGCTGCATTAATGTGTATGCTGCATTTGACTGCTGTAGATAGTTTATACTGTTGGCTATACCTACAGCAATGCATCATATTCCTTAAGATCATGTTTGTAGTGTCGCTGTCCTGTGAGAACCGCGTATCTGGAGATACATTGTTTTCTCTGGACAGGAAGTGGATGAAAAACTGTAATCTGTTAAGTAACTAAAGCTGTCAGACAAATGTAGTGGAGTAAAAAGTAAAATTTTTGTCTCTGAAATGTAGCAGAGTAGAAGTAGAAAGTAGAATAAAATGGAAATACTCAGGTAGAGTACAAGTACCTTGAATATATACTTGAGTACAGTACTTGAGTAAATGTAGTTAGTTACTTTCAACCACTGGTGTCCAATTTAAAGCTGCAGTGGGTAGAAATGGAGCAAATATGTATGTCACTATATCCTGACAGTAGTGCATGAGACAGGTAATCTGAAAAAAAATCATGTGCCTCTGTGTCTTCCGGTGCTCCTAATGGCATCTGCAAGATTTCACAGACTAGAGGAAAACAACCAATCAGAGCCGAGCTGGAGCCTTGCCGTCTCTGATCAGCTGTCAATCACTCACGAACTCCGCAGCGCTGATCAAATATGAATCAATATTCTGTTACTGTAATGCCTTTTTCTCACCTCAAATGTTTTCAGAAACATCTTGTAGTGTACTGTTTAGCTGTAAAATGAGAAAGTTTGTGACTCGGTAGCCATGTTGAGATTAGTTGAGGAAATACAAAGCACCGCCCACCAGCCGGAGCACAGCCAATGGCCTTTGGCCTTGGCGGAGGTCATGTTTTCATCAGTGTTTTTTTGTTTGTTTGTTTATTTGTCTTTCTGTTGGCAGGATTACTCCAAAAGTTTACTATGGATTTGAATGATTTTTTTGGAGGGGTGGATTGTAGCACAATGAATAATCCATTACATTTTTTTAAGGATTTTGATCAGCCTGAGCATTAAGACCACAATGTATAACACATGCGCAGTGTAACTGATGATGCGTTGATGACGCGTGACCCTGCCTCCTTCTTTGAGCAGAGAGATACGTGTGGATGTGAATACGGGAGCTGCTGGCCGTCCACGGTGAGAAAGAAAAAAGCGGTAGGTGACGGGATGACAAGGTAGTGTAACGTTATACAGACATAACAAGACTGCTGAATGACAGAGGCCTCCGCCGATACTTTACACGGAAAAACACTGTGTTAATAATATGCCCACCACCTCAGGGTACCGCCAGCTGTGAGCTGTGATCTGTTTTAGAAAAGTCGGGCACCTTGGCGGACGTATGCGCTCTCCGAGTGCCAACTCGGAATTACAACATGCTGAAATGTTGTTATGGAATTTTTGTCCCCTTGATGCCAAAAACACTCTGCCTACTGAAGATTTAATTTCTCTACCGTATTCTTCCAATCGATAACTGCTCAAGGTCAAACATAGTGTAATATGGGATGTGAGATTGACACATTTTTAGACTATTTAACAAAAATCACTAATTCTATTATCTAAAGCTACAGTATCAATATGAAATGCTCTGTATTTTATGCCCATCTAACACTCTGTCCTTTTAACAGAAACACAAACAAGCTATTCTTGTGTGCCAGTGTGGAAAAATCCACCCCACTCTCTCCCCCCCTCTTGCTATTTTTGCAGCCTGGGAATAACTCAAATTGAAACTGAAAGTGAGACACTCCTTAACCACCAAATCATGCCAAGACAGCAGTTAACAGACTCTGTCTGCCATCCCCTGCAGGTGGCAGAGGCGACTTTTATTTAGGGATTTTTAATGGAAAGTACCTGGAGATTTTGGACAGAAAAGAAGTTTCTTTCAGCACCCATACAACCATGAAATCAAGGCTTTGACAGTATTCCCCCAGGCCCACCATGTACCCTTACAAAAAAGAAGTGTACTTCAAGTTAATTTCATGAAGTAAACTTAAGTACACTTTTAGTATATTCCCAAGTATACTTTATGTAATATACAAATATCAATGAACTAGTTCAACTTCTTCAATACTTCTCGGGACTGAAATGGCCCACTTTTTAGTTTATAAAAGTATACTTTTAAGTATACTTTAAATGTAAGAGTAGTAAACTTTGAGTACACAATTAGTTTACATCCAAGTTGTATTTTGTACTGCAACTATAATGTGAACTATACTACAAGTGAATTTATATGTATACTGTAGTTATACTATACTTGTAGCCCATTTTTTAGTTTATGAAAGTACACTTTAAAGTATACTCTCTGTAAACTACTAGTTTAGTAGTTTTTACTGCAAGTATACTTGTAAGTTTTCTTAAGTGAACTTATAGTACTTAGCCAAATATACTTTTCAGTATAAGCCAAGTATACTTAAGTATAATTTTATAAAGTATATCTCTGATAAGTACATAAAAACTAATCTGAAAACATACACTCTTATTTTAAGTTTAAAAGAAATATACTAATAGCACACTTGAATAAACTTATTTTTGTAAGGGTAAACAAGAACAGACAGATGACAGGTGATGATTGAGTGCAAACTTACCCCAGAGTGAATCCATCCTCTCTTCATCCTCTTTGTTCTTGTGGAAGTCTGCTTTTCCGTCAGCGCTGCACGTTCTTGTACCATAAGCAGCCCTGAAAACATTTTCTACACTGTCCATGACGCCTAATGTCATGCTGTGATCTGTGTCGGAGTAAAATGAGTAGTCTTGTGCGTCAGTATGAGTGTCTGTAGGTGTGCAGGGAGAAAACAAATGTGCAATGTCTTCTGCAAATCCTGCGCCACTTTGTACGTCCCCCATCAGACAGAGCAGGTCCTCTGTTGTGTCTGTTGTGCTGTCGGCCATCCAGAAGGCATCTAGATCTCCCCCCAGCCTGTCTGTGATGCTGTCATTAGCTGCTGCACACGCTTGAACAGGTGAGGCATTTCTTCGTGCTTCACAGGTGTACCAGTTATCCGTGTTCAATCCGATTGTCGCCGCCCTGTCGCCCGTAGAGAAATGGAGGCCTCTTGGCGCTCCTTCTGAATCCAGTGTGAAGTTTGGGTCCGTGACCTCCAGCTCTGTAAAGACGTCAGCGTACAAATCTAATGTCCTGCAAGCGATTGCAAGCTCTGCTTCCTCTTCCATATTCAACAAAGGGCAATGTGCTTCACTCTCTGTCCCTGTCTTTTCACTTGTTGCACGGCCAGCGGTCATACAAGGAACCAGGGGCAGCAACATCCTCCGTCCTCGGTCCCAGTGCTGCCACAGAGGGAGAGCTATCCTTCTCGCCGCCTGCTCTACCTGCTCTAACCACTCCTTCTCATCCTCTGAATTCCCCTCATCTACACTTTCATTATCACTTACTGGCTTCTGCATTAATTCTGCACTTCTCAGCAGTTCTGCAATTTCATTGTCTAATGTGAGACCGCATTGGTAGTCGCATATCTGTGTAGAAGAGAGCTTGTGGTTGAGGTAGTGTTCGTCCATCACTGGTCCCCCCCTTAATTCCTCAATTACACTATTTTCGTGAACAACTTCATATAGTGGCCTGGACACTATGTTGTCATGTTCATCCATTGACCATACAGACTCTGATCTTGTCTGGTTGTGGTCTCTAGACATTGATGGCCCACATTTGCTCACCTGGCTGCCTTGGTTGAGGTGCCACTGGGTGGTAGATCCTTGAGAACCCATCAGATAATCAGACCCTGGTTTACATGCTGCAGGTGCGATCCCCTCAGCGAGTCGGTGCAGACTCAAGCTCTTCCCGTAGGCCTCCGAGATGATCCGCTCCTCCACCAAACCCTCCAGTAGAGCCTGGATCTCGGCAGCAGAGGCCCAGGTCAGAGCCAGCTGCACTCCCTTCAGAACCTCCTCGAACTGGGCCATGGCGACGACGACGTCTGCTCCCCGGACATCGATGTCCTAAAAAAGACAACTGCTAGTAGAGATGGTCGAGTTTTAGATTGTTTTTTTTAAAGGGACACAAGGATTTTGTTCAGGAGGTGTTGTCATTAAAAGGGGGAGGTGTTTGTGTGGTTGGAGGGGAGGTGAGTTCGAAGAATTACTTCAGTTTTCTGTGTGGGAATGTGTGTGAGAGAGACTGGACAGAGATGGCATTATTATTAGGAAGTGAGGTTAGATTGCACAAGGAGAGCATTAAGTTCAGCTTCAGACTTAAAATTTTCATCAATCTTCTTATAAAATCACCCCTGTTGTTTATTACGCATTCTTAATTTGCATTAATGTTGTCTAATGGTACCTAATATTTTGCTATTTTTCATTCAAAGTAAAAACAAATCAGTTTTTGTTTGCTTTAGACATATAATTTTGACTTCTATAACTTCTATAACCAATAAAACATTATTTTAAACACAATTACATATAGTACATATAGCAATTTGTATATAAATACTTAATTATTGCATTGCTTATAATACCTTTCACTGAATGTTTCATATCTCTGAGCAATGTCTACAATATGTCGCACAGGATCACCAGATTTTCTGAAAGAAATCAGGTTCGACGAGTCACTGTTTTACTAATTTAGGGACTTTTTCTTTGTGTAACAGAAACTGAAACAATGGACGAACTACCTGATCTATCATGATTTAACGCTTTCACACGTTTACTGTTTTTTGCAATCAGAGACAAATAACAACAGTTCACACATAACCGAGCATTGATATACACAGTATGCTCGCTACATGACCTCAAGTTTGTCAAACCGTGTCACCGTAAGTATTAAATGTGTCCACTCTATTGTTTGTTTTAGGAATTGGAACTGGTTTGGCTAAACAATGCACGCCCAACTGCCATGCCTGGTATTCACCATGTGTCATTTCCTTAGTATCACCACAGCAGCCACACCTCCGGCAACACGGTAGAGATTGTCTGCAAAATGTATGATGGAAAGGCAACTTGTTGAAGTGATTGAGAGTCAAGACTAAAAATACTGGTGCTCATTGGTGTTGAGAATAGTTAATTTAAAGGAACAGTGTGTCACATTTTTTAAAGACGTGAAAGGTCCTCTCTAGAGCCAGTGTTTGGTTTGTCCGTTCTGGGCTACTGTAGAAACATGGTGGAGCAACATGGCAGGCCTCATGGAAGAGGACACACACTCTATGTTGATCTGAAGAGCACAATCTAAAGGTCTTTACACACTGGGGTCTATTTTTTCATGCGATTAATTCACGTCAATAAATTTTTTCGAACTGTTGTTTTTGTCATGAATACTTTCACACAGAACCTGAATATCATGTTCAGTTTTTTTTTTTTTAACAAGGTAAATTTTTTACCTTTTGCCCTGCAAATAAAGGCATCAATCAATCACGTTGTCCGGAACGGGTTGAGTTGCGCCTATATTTATGAAAAAAACAACATGGAGGCTCCGTGGTCCGAACCAAGACGGCAAACTTTATTACTCCTTTTAACCTAGACATATAATATTTGCAAAGTATTTAGCATTTTAGTGTGGTTAATTCGTCTACCCCCGGTGTGTAAAGGTCTTAAGCTATCCTACACACTGGTCCTTTAAGGCATCTGAAATAATGTTAATAATCTTCCATATTAAAAACAGTTCAGTGCACTTCTTTAATATAGTGAGAACCCTATTTTGTACCCTCTGTATAAAGTTTCCTGTGTATTGAATCCTTTATGCGTCACAATGTACAGTGTTAATCATGGACACTATAATCTTTAGTTCTTCACTCCTTAAATGTGTTGTCTTGTATCATAGGAAATAAAACTGACTGTATTTTTCTACATAGACTGAATTTCCTAACATGGAGGAATACATTTCAGTGCTTGAAGTCATACTTTTATAACTCATCAGACTGCAGCCAACACAATCACAAAGTAAAAGTAGACCAAAGTGTGAGAAACACATCGTCTGTGTTGCTGTGGCTGCTGTTGTTTTGTCTGTTAGCAGGATGCAGATGCAGTTTCACATGTGTTTTTTAATGAACCCTTGAGGAACTACCACCATGTATGGCAAAAGTACACACGAGGACACACCGCACAAATAAAACATGGTGGCAAGACTTGGCAGTACAGACCTGGTGAAACTGCATTCACACCACTTTTACTAAAACTGTCCACATAGCTGATATCATTATCATTGAAATATGTTGGCAAAAGGCTCTAAGTGAGGGTTTTAATATTAAAGACAAGGTTATCTCAATTAATCTTTGATTTATAAACAGATAAAACAAAAAAGGATCATTAATACTTTGGTAACTTTGATAGAAAAATCATTGATTGTGGTTTCATGTTTGGTCATTTATTTTGTAAAGCAGTTATGGCAAGTACAATATGTGTCTAAAACAATTGTTTATAACAGATTATTAATATAATCAAAAATCATATTTACTGTAAATCAGGAACAACCAAGTTACTCCAGTCACAACTACATCTAAACTTCATATCTGGTCAGTGAAGAAAATTAAATGTTCGTACATTTTGTCGCAGTTTTTATGTCTGCAAAATGTTCTGAAATCATGTGTTTTATGTTTTGAACCATTAGTTCAGTGGCTCCGACCTGTAAATGAGAAAGTTAAGTGTCCTCATATGCACAGTTTGCATATTTTAGACAAAAATAAGCTCTCCCAAATTCATACATTCACATTTTTAGATTAGCTAGATGTGCTGAGAACAAAGTCTACATCTATATGGCTTGCGAGTTGACATCTCCATACAGTCACCGAGAAAACAAACTCAAATCAGAAGTTCAGATTTTATACTATGCTGATGATACTGTGCTTTGTAAATAGAGGACTTGAGCAACCGTGGTTTTAATCCCACTGATGGTACCCACATTTAACTTTCAATCCCTACTTTCTATTGATTCCTGTAACCAGGGACAGTGAGGGACGGTCCTTCTAGGAAATGGTTAAATGTTTGACACTACTGCTTGATTTACTACATGACGATCAGAGATTTAACTTCCCCAAATAACATCTCCTTACTGCAGCACAATGAGAAGAGTTCCCACCTATACTTTAACATGAAAGAAAAAGTCTGGTAATAATCTACATTTTCTTATTGTCAACAATTTCCATGTAAGGACCAAAAACAACATTAAATTGAATAGTTGCCTGTGTATACAAAGCATATAGCATACATATAGCTTCCTCTGTGCTGTAGAACTCCATTAAAACACGTAATTGAGCCACTGTTGCACTGAAAGACATCATCCCTTTGTTATTATGAACAGTTTATTTTGAGTCAATCCCGTTATCCTGTTATGAATTCACTTGAACACCAAATGTGTATTAATCCACAGCCAAACATAGTCCCCATTAATGCACTATTTACTCCCGTTTGAGTTAAGTTTAGTAAAAACTACAATGCCCAGCTGTTGTATTTATGAATATATATCTTCAGTATGAACCAATGGACTCGTTGCTTAGAGGTTGTGTAATGCTGACAGCATTGAGAGACAGCACAACGCATTGTTGGTTTTGGTCCTTTCATGGGATTTGTAAGACAATAACACAAATAGAATATCGGCAGCTTCATCCTTTAAGACGAATATTCCAAATTGCCTCATATCAATTACTGTATTTTAATTATACTTATTCAATCTTGTGAAGGGTTCATTGCATGAGTGGAATATCGTCTCAAAAAAAGTAAATTTTGCCCACTTAAAATAAAGGTATTTTAATTTTGCACAAACCCACAGTGTGCCTTGGATTATTTTTGAAGGAGACTTGTATTTTATACTTTTGTGAGACCATATTCCACCGATGCAATGAGCCCTTCACAAGACTGAATAAGCACAGCACAGCTGAAGGATCCAAAGAGCACCTGCTGTATGTGATTAACACAAAGACCCAGCAGCGCCACTACTCCTTTGTCTTCATATTAATCATACCTCAGGGATTTAAGTGTATTCATCTCAGCTCAAGTATAGACATGTTATATACAGAGTATACCCAGAGTGGTGGTTTGAAGTTATGTTTTTTTTTTTAATGCATGTTCAAAATTAGGCCCAAGTGCTTATTTGGATAAGACCAAAGCTGGAATTATTTCTGAATATTCAATTTATCACAAACAGGAACTAATCCCTAATATATTACAATTAATCCCCATTATTATATATATCTTTCATCCTCAGTGCTTTTTCTGGAAAAGTTGTATTGGCGAGCCACAGCAGAATAATCCACTGCACTGCGACGTCTGACCAGCTCACCTTGTGGTACAAAAGCTGCTGCCTGTCATGACTTATAATCATGTTGAGATAATTCTGGCAGGCTTTGTTGAATGTTGCATTATAAACAATATTAGCTTTCCTATGTGTGTTTCTTACTCAGTAGTTAATCATTTCTACCACGCTCTCATCATGTGATCTGTTCTGGTCCAATAGGTCTGCCGTCAGAGTGGTGGTTCAGGTGGTGCTCTGCTCCTCTGTCTCACGGTTGGAA
Source organism: Sebastes umbrosus (assembly GCF_015220745.1). Taxonomy (NCBI): domain Eukaryota; kingdom Metazoa; phylum Chordata; class Actinopteri; order Perciformes; family Sebastidae; genus Sebastes; species Sebastes umbrosus. Next base: position 8,203,671 of record NC_051282.1, on the reverse strand, counting down.
CAGTAGTCCTGAATACCTGGAGGAGGAGAGGAGTGTGACGATGATGATGTAGTTTTGATGAAGATTGCCGAGGACACAAATAAATATACCTCTGTTATTAAAGATCTTTGTGTGCGTTTGCTTTTTAATAACTGCCTGTAAAATCATTGTGAATCATCTATCACACAAACCACATTTGATTCTTCAACTTTAATCTAATGCTGTCACTACAGTTATTGAATTTCGATCTCTCCTTCTTCCCCTTTAGTCGACTGCTTCCCATTTATAAAGTGATCGCTTCTTCTTTCAGTACATTTAATCGGGAATTGGACCATCAAGTAAACCATCTAGTCATCAAAAAATTACGAGGGACTTCGCTGGAAGCCGTACGTGCACCCAACTTCCTTTCTCTGTAATGTAACGAAATACAACATGATGCCGGAGGTGGCATAATGGACGTCGGAGATGCGTGGGTGTGTTCGTGTTGGGTTTGAATTCCTGTAAACACTCACTCTGCACAATACTCTGGTAGACTTTAGCAGCAGGAGAGTCGGGTACTTCAGTGAGGAAAGACTTGCCCTCGTCGCAGCTTCGTGCTATCCTCGGGTCTAGAGGTACCTTTCCTAACAGGGGTAGATTTAGATCCGCACACATTCGCTCTGCGCCCCCGCTGGTGGGAGGGAAGATCTGAGACGTGTTCTGCAAGAGAGAAAAGAAAAATCTAAAGTTATGTACGCATTTTCAGATTCTATGGACCTCAAATTACATAGAATCTGTGCTACTCTTTACATGCTGAGCCCAGGGGTGGAAAAGTGGAAAACTGGCCAGTTGGAATCCATCAATGTCATTTAAATATGTCAGTAATGAATGAAATCATTATGTATAGGCCTCCATGGTTTCATTGAGAAAACAGTAACACCAACATTGCTGTTTAGAAGTCTCACTTTTCAATATCTGGTTTATACCTGGGAAACACAGGACACAATGTATTGTGTTTTCAACTACTTTTTAGTTCACAAACTGAAGCTGTGTGATGCTTTGCGAGGCCCTTTTCCAGCTTTTTTTCAAGATGCACAACTTTGTTTTCACACAGAAAATTAGACTATAACTAAATAAAAAGTTGATGATTGAGAATGATGACGAAATGAAAAGTCAGAGTTTGGAAATAATAACTAGATTTACTGAGGAGAGTAAGTACGTTGTATCACTGCAGAGCAGAGGGACATGGACAGCCTGTGTGTGTGAACAAGTAAACACTGCCTTTTCCACTGACCTTGCGAGAGACGAGAACAACACCTGTAACCATGGTAACTGTACACAACAGAAACTGTGACGGCTGTAGCCTCAAAATGCTTAGAAGACATCTAAAACTAATATACACAGTATTTTCATCAGACTAAATCAAAATCAGGTGCCAAAATGAACACTGATGCACACACGCTTAAAGAGGCGCTTTAGCATTGCACTTTCATGAAGTTGGGTTACTCATGAGTAGGGCTGACCCGAATGCTTCGAAGCTTTGACCGTTGCCGTGGTAACCGACCTCCAAATCACGATTCAAATGCTTTGTTTTTTAATTTATATAAAGGTATGTAATAATAATGTATAACTCCCAAAATAGCCCATGAAATAAGGAATAATCCCACAACATTATTCATATTCAACATTAATAACTATTAGTTATTCAGATATCGCTGTTTGTTGTGTGTTCAGTGCATGTGTGTACAGTAGTGCGGCAGCGGCACTGAAACGGAGGAGATGGAGACAGACAGACAGAAGAACATGCCAGCCTGCACCGCCGCACTGCTCCGCAAAGTTTGAATACCTTCAAATAGTTCTCACCGAAGCTTCGAGGTCCAAAAATGCTATTCGGTACAGCCATACTCACGAGAGATTATCAAAATCGAAACAGCGATATATCCTGATTTTTAGTCCCTAGTAGCCTAACACTGCATTTCCCATAATGCAACTCAATAGCATCTTTCGGTAGACCTTTCCTGTCTGGTTCAAACACCCTGTCCCAAATTTTTAACGCTGGCTTTCTGTTCTGAATTTGCAGTCTCCGAGCTAAATCGGAGATAACCCTGATGACATCACTATGACGTCATCAGGGTTATTTAATTGGATTTGACAAAACTCCCTGCAGAGCAACAGAAGATTTAATACAACTGTTTTCACGGGCTGAGTGGTACTCCTCGCTACAAATAAATTGATTAAACAATTGGAGACGTGTCCCCTTAAGAGTTGAGTAACTACATTAAAAAGATCTGTAAATGCGACATGCGTCTCTTCCTGTGGGACGGGGAAAATCAGTCCTGTCCCGTCCCGTCCACCACACTTCAACTACTATAATTTAATAATATTTTCAAAACTCCAGTCACTAGCAAAGCATCAAATATATTAAGTGTTCTGTAGGAATGAGGTTTCTCCAGAGTCCTCCCACCAAAAATACCATCTTAGTGGAGAAAAGTATTGAGAACGAAACCAAATCAGACATAAAGAATCAAAGAAATATCAGATCTCAGTTGATGTTTGCAACGTGAGCTCTCTCACAGTCTGTGTGTCAACAGAGAACTGCTTTGCAGTGCTAGCTTGTGTTTTGACCTAATTAAAACTGCAAAAGGAAACATCTTGACTGCAGAGATTAAAGAAGACGAGCAACTGACATTCCTAACTTGTTTTGCTGTAACAGATGAAGTGACAGCTCTGTGGTGACGTTGGTTCTACCATGTCCGTTAACCATTGTTCCTCTTTGCTTTGTGCGTCCTATGGTTGTTTGGCAAAACTGTCCAGACGTCTGCTCGTATTGCGTATATGATTTTTTTTTTGTGTGTACGTGTGTGTGTGACCGTCCGTTTGCAAAACTGTGCATGTGTGTCTTTCAGTGACCTTGCATGAAGGGCAGACAAAGCCACTCATGTTCTCCACCACTCCGATGATCGGCAGCTTGACCTTCTGACAGAACCTGATCTCCTTTCGCACATCCTGCAATGATACCTCCTAAAGAGAGAGAGAGACAAACAGAAAGTGAAAGACAGTTATAGAAAAGCAAAACAGGATAGGAGGGAGACAGAGACGATACCGCAGAAGACAAGAGAGACGGGGAGGAAACAAAGACACCGGTGTAAACAGTGAATTGTTTTCCCTTCCCTCACAGCTGCTATCATGGTTCCCTTGATAAAATCAGACGAACTGAGCAGCTGTCACATGTACAGTAAATGTGTTGAAAAGTTTGGGTGTGAAAAAAAACTAAAATGTCTTAGCTTTGATATCAAGAGCTCGTCTCTTAATATCAAACAGACTGGTTCCTTTGTTTGGCTGATTCCCACCTCGTCGTGTGTGGTTAGTTTTGGTTAAGTGAGAACTGAAGGAATGAGGAAGTGATTCTACTGCTGTCTGACCTCATGAGTCCAGGCCTAATTTAAGCACCAGGAAGTGTTTGCCCAGTTAATCTTTCACCAAGTACAGTAAAACCTGATCAATTTAGGGCTCAGCAACACAACAAACAAAACAAGAACACAAGTTCTTTCACAACTCTTTCTCCTTAGTCCAGACTCTACTGCCAACATCTGCTTCCACTTTGTACTGTACAGAAACAGTGAGGAACGGCACAGGAATGAAATGTGTTTACTGACTTCTGTTAACATGACCAAGCGGTACATTTGTGAGCTGCAGTTTACAAACAGAGTACCTCCAATATGGCTGCCACTGGGTGCAAGTCAGATGAAATGTGCACATTCAAAATCTTTATTAACATTAGGTCTGAGTGAGATAGCATGGACACTGGAGCATTGTCGCTATACTGTCTGCATGTAAGATTATATGGGTTCATTTACAGTATGTCTGTATTATGATGGCATTGTGTATGTGTGTATGTCTCGTTTCCACACAGTTTTGTTTTGTGTCCGTAAATCTGTATTGTATACGGATTACACCTCCTAGTGTTCATCACGAGGAAATGCATCTCTTTACGGATGGATAGAAACAACAACGCAGATATTGGAGAGAAAATAATTTTGTCAGTTTTTTGCCGTCCATATTTTTTTTTAAGTGAAAAGTTTGATGGCATATTTAGCTGACAATGGTAGCATGCTAGCTGTGCAACATATAGAGTGCATGCAAAGGGGTTCATACGTCTTGAATGAATGACTCGTATACGTACACAGAGCTATGTGTAAACAACGTGTAAAGGTTCGAGTCTGTACCGTTGCTACGGCATCAGACTTTTTGGTGCCCGTTTAGTGCACCTATCCACCTAATGCTTAAGGTGTGTTCTTGTTATGCAAACAAGACAGAAGTCCTTATCAAAACTGGTGTGAAAGAATGTGCAGTCAGCAACTAAAGCCTGATGGTATCGTGTTGTGTGTCTGTAAAATCAATACATGGGTTTTATATTGATTTGATAGAATGCGTACTTTAGAAGAGGACTCCTAGACATGTGCAGGGTTTATTGTCTTGCTAGCATTGTACTGCTTTTATTGTGTTTTGTATCAACAAATAACTACTAAAGGTTTATAACTTTATATGGTGCATTTTTTATAGGTTTATGATAAGACAGCAGCCTCTGTTAGTTGCCATATGGTAGTTGCATTTTGCCAATAGTTTTTGTTGAATAACGCTGTAAAATAAATTGAGAGGGAAACAACAGCAGCAGTTTGTAAATGATATACTTTACAGGATTACTTTACTGACAATAGTATGACTGTGAATATACGACTATTTCGAAATAACAAAATACATTTAGTGGCTGGGAACATAATGCCGACTGTGCAACACGTTACTTCAATGTCTCAGACAAAACTTTCATATCATGTGTACTGTATCTGCAACATGTTCACTGCTCCCTACAATACTGACATGTAGTAAATACAGTGTGGTGAAGTTTAGGCTGATGAAAAGATACTGATAACGTGTACTCATTTTATGGTCTTTCACACGGTCTCTCAACCTGCCTCAATGCATTTACCAGCATTACTTTCCATAACCCCCCACAGCGGGTGATAACTTACTGTATTTAGCTGTGGGTTAAACACGTAGGTGTAGAGAGGACTGGTGACAGTCACAGCAGTAATGGAAGTGAGGGGTTTTCCAGTTGAGATAAATTGGGATTCCCACCCTTTACTTTAATTTTCAATTTTGTAAATTATTTTATTTGCTTTTAAAGCAATACATGGGCTAGCACCACAGTACATTTCATTTATTTGTCCCTACACCACCCCCAGGCCTCTTAGACCCGCAGAACAATTGTTTTTGACTGTTCCACAATCAAGGCTGGTGGGAAGGGGAGATCGTGCCTTTGCAGTGGCAGCACCAAAGCTGTGGAACGGCCTCCCACTGTCAATCACGTTCCCCCACTAGTGACACTTCTGAGAAAAATCTCAAGACATTTATCTTTTCATTGGCCTTAGGTTGCTCTTATTGGTTTTTGTGTTTTAGAACTTTATTCTTTTTACCTCATCCATGTTTTTAGTGTTTTTTAGTCATAACATTGCATCTATTATTACCATTTATTTTATCATTACTATTTATTGTTATTAATGTGGTTTGTATTTTACTGTTCATTTTTAACACCGTCTCTTTGTTGATTACGGTTGTTTTTAAATGTGTCATATTAATCTAATTTATTTGATTTGATTTACTAAAACACTGCAAAATTCTAGATGTTTTTTTCTAGACATGTTAACTGCACATCGTCTAGAAAAATAGCATTGTAACTTTACTGGAGATATCTCAATAGGTTGTTGTGTCACAAAAAGGCAGAGATACCAGTTTCCCCATTAACAGTTGCACTAAGATGATTATATAATGCAAGGCAACCGATGTTGCGTTTTGAGTAAAGCGTGTGTGATTATCTCACTTCTCTCTCTGTTAATATCGTTTGTGGCTATTAGTGCTACTGTCGGTATAATTATTACTCACTAGAGTTACAAAAAAAAACACCGGCTCAACGAACAACTCAAGGCGGCTGAAAGTCATTCTGGGAAATATAGGAAACCACCAACTGAAGTACTGAAGTAGTCAAATCAGGTGGCGTGACAGTTTACAGTTGCTGTAATTGCTGTTAATGTTAGGTTTTATATGTGTGAGCATGTGTGAGCATGTGCTACCTGTGGCGTGGTGATGATGACGGCTCCGTCGACGTGGGTGGAGCTCAGGTACTGGATGATCGACAAGTGTTCGTCGGACGTGCCGGGGGGCGTGTCCACGATGAGGTAATCAAGTTCCCCCCAGTCAACGTCCCTCAAAAACTGCTTGATCATCCCTGATTTTAGACAAACACCACACAGATTATACTGGTGTGACATTTAGGAAAAAGTCTGATACATTTCACACACACACGCACACAATACCATTCTTCTTGGGTCCTCTCCAGATCACAGCATCATCAGGGCTACTGAGCAGGAAGCCAATGGACATGACTGCCAGGTTTTCTTCCACATACTGCAACATACAGTACGCACATATACATTTATGAAATATGCTCATTTCTTCAAAGAATTAAACATTAAAGCAGCATTGTATAAACTGACTCACCACAGGAGACCAGCCTGAGCCGCTCTGGTGAACCTGTGCACAAGAGAACAGATTATTACTCTTAAGTAAAAGCTTTGATGTCAAAGCAAAAATGACTTTTCCTTCACAGTAAGGTTGGGCGATATGACGGTATATACCGTATGGCGGTAGAAATGTGTCCACCGGTAGAGATTTGGCAACACCGTGTCCACAGTGGTAGCTATTCTCACTTTATTTTGTGATTCTCACACGATCTTGCGATATCACAAATCTTGCCGCCTCGCAAGGTAACATGATTCAGGCAGACACGGAGGAGGAGAGTGAAGTTGTAAATTCAGAGCAGGAAGAGGCATCCCAACCAACCCGAGATGAGGAAGAACTCTGGTTACATGATTACCAGACATTTGCACACTGTAGTTTATTTAAATATGTACATTTGGTCTTTTTTTTTTTTTGGTATACGCTTGAATACAAATTACTGACTGAAGTCAGGTTGGTATTTATTTGCACCCGTCTCATGTGAGCCAGTTGTTTTTGTTTTGTATGGAATTTCCCAAAAAAAGCAGAAAATAATCAAATGTGATGAAGTACAGTAGGGTTATTTTAAACCATTTCTTAATTGAACTTACAGAACAATTACTGTATTATGATATATACCATTACTGTGATATAAAATGACATATAACGTGATAGAAGAGTTTGACCATATCGCCCTCCCCTACTTCACAGCGTATTTGTGTATTGCTGTTAATATTTCTGCCCATAACTCACCTGCTCTCCCTCTAAGCCCATGATCCTAGGAATGGACGGACCACAGATATCTACATCCAGGAGAGCGACCTAAAAACACAGAGAGCAGAAATATAAAGACTCTTTAGTCTCCAGTGTAGTGGAGCCAGCGAAAGGCTGAGGCTCAGTTTTGTAATTCTTTACAAAAGTCCACAGAAAGCATTGATGGTGAGGAAGCTGACCTCTTGAGGTAAATATTAGGATAGCAGAAGGTGAAACTTTGAATACATACAGAAGTAACACAGGTATGTTACATCCACACTAAGCCAAATCTAAAACTAAAGCTATCCAAAACTAAGTTAAATCTGAAAACTGATTTTTTTTTCACCAGTTTTGGTCTTCCATTCCACATCATGTCTTTTATGCCCAAAAACAGCCAATACCGGAGAGGTCTGTGGTTTACAGTAAGCTGTTTACATGTGTCTTTAACACACTGCAACTAAGTTATTATAAATACAACAATGACTGCTGTGTCACTGAGCTTAGCTGCGGCTTAGAACAGGTCTAGCTAAACTAGGACTTGCAGGGGTTTAAAATGCAGCTCGATGCTAAGTTGGACCTGATCTGTGTCAGAAACGAACCAGACCACAGCTGAACAGCAGCTATACTGGGTATATGATGAAGTTACCTTATAAAGTCCATGTCACTCAATTGATTCAGAGAAATGCCGCACAAATAGCACCATACACTAATTTGAAAAAATGGTAATTATAGAAATTGGTTTTAGCTTTCTAATTTAGCAACCAAAATCACTAAAAGCTAAAGAAAGAATTTATTTTTATTACAATAATAACTGTGTCTCCTTACAATCTACTGCAGCAGCAATAGCCTGTCAAAGATCTAATTTTACATTAAAACTGCAAAGGTAATAGTTCTTATATTACACCTATATTTATTTTTTTCCTCAGGAGAGTGAACAATTCATGTGTCTCACCTGCCTGCATTGCTGACCTTGTGTCCTCCTTGTAGGTACTGGACAGAATGCAGGTGCAATGATTAATCCATTGTTTATTTAGGGCTGTGCTATTATCAAATTTCAATTACAATTTTGGCTTCCAAAGATTATGAAAACAAGATAATCGACATAAAGCGATTATCGTGAAACACGCTCTTGTGTACTTTTGCAGATTAGATTGTTCACTAGAGAACAAAGTTCTTCATAGATCGAGCCTCTTAATTTTGCTCTCAAAATGCACCAGATTGATGCATTTCATTTTAAAATGTAGACTAGAAAATGTCCTCAGTAAATGCATGATGTTTCCAAAGTAAATGAGTAATCATGTTAAATAATCCTGATCTCAGTATTGAACAAAATAATCGCGAGTATGATTTTTGCCATAATCGAGCAGCCCTAGTTTCTATGGAATGACCTCTTTTAAATGTAATTACACATTTTTATTAGATTGTTAATTGTAATAGTGTTGCCTTCGAAAGATGACACATGGTGAACGGCTGGAACTTAGCTACTTAGAAATTAGTAAAATGATTTGAGCTGTAGAAGTCTGCTCTTATACTGGACTTTATGACCACTGTTAACTCATGTCTGCAGTGACCTCTAGTGGCGTTTAGTTGATTTCAACAAGAAACAACAACTGGGTTTAGACTTAATCTCAGATACAGTGTAAACCACAGCTTCAAAAGGACACAGCAAATGGGTTTATTTTGTTTCACACATCACAGGTTTAACCGCATTTTGAACCTTAAAAAGGGGAAACTGAAGAAAAATGTTATACCAGCTGGTGGCTCTGTGGTTTGTGCTGTGAAAACCAAAATCTTAAATATTACCTCCTTAGTGTAGTCACTTGCCAGGGCATGAGCCAGGTGAGCGCTGAAGGTACTCTTCCCCACTCCTCCTTTCCCAGACAACACGAGGATCTTATGTTTGACCGTCGACAGCTTCTCTCCGATCTCTGCGATGGCTGGAGATGAGACAAAGGGAGGAGATGATGAAGGATGGAGAGGACTCTCAAAACAAGGGTTCACTGAAATATTAAAAGTCTCATATTATGCTCATTTCCAGGTTCATAGATGTATTTTGATGTTGCACTAGAACATGTTTACATGCTGCAATGTTCAAAAAACCCTTTATTCTTCTCATAGTGTCTCTCTCACTCAGCCTGCATTTAGCCTCTGTCTGAGAGATCCTGATTTACAGCCTGTCTCCTCCCACTCTGCTCTGATTGGTCAGCGTTTCTGTCAATCAAACGTCCTCAACAACACAGCATCACGGATAGAGAGAGAGAGCTGCCTGTAGCTCTGAGTGCAGCTCTGACAGTAAGGAGAGGGAGAAGCAGCTAGAATAGCATTTATAAACCACTTTAAAGTTTATAAACCAGAAACTTCACACAGCGCACGTTACCGGAGGAATCTGATCAGAAATCGGCGACAAATGAACAACACCTGCGGTCCAGATTCCAGGTTTTCCTGACGGTTTCTCTCAGGTAAATAATGCTATTTATAGCTCTGTTAGTTAGCTCAGTGTTTACCTTATGCATCAACTCTGTAAACCGTAAACACACACTCTGTTTTACGTCTGTCTTTACAGGTCCATCTGTGAGAAATGACCGACAGAATCATCCCAGACGAGAAGAAAACATTAGCAGTGAGCAAATAGTTGTTTACATGGAGATACAGAGCTAATCCGTTAGCGAACATCAGGGTGGAAAATAGAAGATGTGAAACAGTAGTCAGTATTTCTGGTAAAAGACACATGATAAATGTATGGAAGATCAGAGTAATGGTATATTATTTACTGTAGTAGCTGTCTCTGTGTTACCATGACTACAGACCACCGGAGCTTAGTTTACCGTAGTTTACCGGAGCTGAAAGACTTTCTCCTGTACCATGTCAACATAACTGCAGGTAGGATGATTAATAATGCTGTGAATAATTAATATTGTCATGTGTCTACTCAAATAAAGTTTGACTGTGAAACAGAAATGTGTTGTGTTGCTTACAAGTCACTATTTACTACCTGCACTCTTCTACATGCATGACATCAAATATATATAATATATAAATATCACCTGTTTAAACAGTGTAATTACATAAAGCCTTTGTGAAAGAACATATTATATTTAGATGATGGGAGTACATGAAGACTGTTCTGCTGGTTCTTGCAGACTAACACTGAGCTACTTTGCTCATAGTTCGGTTGAGAGTGTGGGGCGGGGTCAGCTACTGAAGGTTCTGCTCTGGTTCGACCAGGAAACCCTTACATGGCTTGCAATTCTCTAATGACGTCAGAAGAGAAGGAAAATCTGCTTAGTGATTTTCTACACCCATTTCCGGTCAAACGGAGCAGGAGAAAAAGAGAGAGGATGGTCTTTTATGATACTATGGTGACCTGTAGACACACTGGGGACAGATATTGATGTTTAAAAGACATGGAAAAGTGCATTTTGCATAATAGGTGACCTTTAAGCTACTAACTTTTCCTGTTCAATTTAAATGATTCTAATGATACCACATGTATATGTTGAACTGTCTATAAATGATCATAATATCAAGATGTGGTAACAGTCTTACCAGGGTCGGGGGCCTTGGAGGCTCCAGAAGCACAGGTTTTCTGGTTGGGACAGCCCTGACATGACGAAGTCTTTCCTGCTTGCTCACTTTGTGTACCCGGGCAGTCTGAAAGAATAAAACACAAACCAGGTATCAGTGTGTTGCCTTTATCAGATCACCATAAACTAATCAGAACCCAATACCTGTTCTGGTTCTGGTTGCTGAAGTTGAACTCAAGTCAATGGTTGAACTATATATATATATATACATATATACATACATATATATACATATATATATATATGTATATATATTTATTTATTTATTTTTTAACCTCTTAAAACCCACTGCCTGCTGGTGGGACCTTCATCTCAAGCTTGGATGAAACCTGCAGGACTAAATGAGGACTTTCTTTTAGATTCTAGTAGAGATGCTAGAGTTTCCAAACATACCAAATATGTCAAGGTGAATTTGGGGGAAATGTGCATAAAATGTCACGCAAGGTGTCTAGAATCTGAACTTCTGTTATCTTATGTTCCATCCAGGCACATAACATTGGTCTCTATGTGCAGCCGGCGGTGAGACGAGTGGTCAGGGACAGTCTACAAAATGCAATGCTGAAAAGATGAAAATATTCAATAACTTCAGTATTATATAGTGTAGTACCACCAAAATTACTTCACAGATCAATGATCTCCTCGTAGTTTTACTACAACACTTAATTTAGAAAAAAATATGCTTTTGCATAATTTTGGTGAATTTTTAATGGGAAACACATTCAATAACTTCAGTAATGTACAGTGTAGTACCACCAAAATTACATCACACATCAATTATCTCCTCATGGTTGCACTACAACATTTAGTTTGGAAAAAATATTATTTTGCATAATTCTTTTGAATTTGTAATGGGACAAATATTCAATAACTTCAGTATTATGCAGTGCAGTACTGTTAAAAGTGGTATGTTATCAGTAAATAACAGATAGTAACTGTTGTCCATTTCCACACTGATTCTGGAGGCTGAGAAGAACCGTGTCACAATGACTCAGCAACCTCTCATGGAGTAATGTGGCACATTCAGTGTATTTATTAGCCTATATTATATCTTATTCAGGCAAAAATGACCAAATTCTGTAACGACATTAATTTGCTGACGTTTATCTATAATGGTTGTCACGTTAGGAGAGAAACACTTTAGTAAGTGCGTCATTAAACTTCACAACCCAACAAGCCATTTCTGTTTTATTGTATCTAAAAGAAGCAGTCGCAGAGAGATCATGGTCCATGCGCATGTTTTGATAACATTCTGGAATATTGGCAGTACAGTGTTGTCAACAGCAACAGAGACGTGATTAACTGTGACACGTTTGTTTAAAACCCACCACTAGTTACCTTAACGTTACAGCAACGGTAATATTACAAATTACGAATCAACTTTATTGTCTAAAAGTCCCAAATAATGTAAAAACTCACGCTCCGGTGCATTATCTGGTACGTCTGACATCTTTAGACGAGTGTGCTCCGGTTGAAGTCTTCCCCCCTTTTCGAAGGTTCCGGATACGCACTCAGTAAGTACCGGCCGCGTCTATCGCGAGGAAACTATGAATGTAATATGTATTCCTGGCTCTGTAGTTGTCCAACCTACTTCTGGTGAAACCAAACCCTTTCATATGACACAAGCCTCGACGGATGTTGCTGTTTTTCCGGGCTTTTCCTGAAAAAAAGAAAAGAAAACCTTTTTTTCAAGTGTGTGTGTTTGTGTGTGTGTGTACCGTCCATAGACTGTGTGGTAACGTTATAGTGACGCACTTTTTGGCACCTGGCATTTGACCTCCCATTGGAGAGAAAAGAGGAAGGGAAAAAAAACAATAACAAACAAAACAAAAAATAAATCATTTGCAAATACAGATATCTAAATTTATTTTGATTATTATTATTATTATTTTTTGATGTGCAGTGCATTCCAAGTAATAGCAGTCAAACTGCTGTTGAGTTGCTTTGATGATACCTCAACAGAATACAGCTAAAATTAAAATTTGAGTTTCTTTCTTTCTTTTTTTTTTTTTTTTTTACAAAAGCAGATGCAAAAAACAGATGAACAAATAACAATGGTATACAATGGTTATTAGATTCTTCTTATGTAGTATTACACTTTATTTAACACGAAACAAGTTGGTGAAGAAGAAAAACAGCGCATTAATTGGCATTATTATACATTTACAAGGTCATACCTTGAAAGTTCCCAGCCAAAACATCTAAAGATTAATCTGCAAATGTTTGAAACTTCAGAGCTTTATATATATATAAAAAAAAATCATCAAACCTTAATTGTCTTATTTAAAGAGCTGCTACAGTGGTGTACCAAACAAGATCATTGTAAGACTGACTTATATTGAGCCAAAATGATGCTAGAATTTAACACTTCCCTACTTTTTGGGGCACTGCCATAAGCTGGAAAAGTAATCCATTTAGTATTTAGTGTTACTCAGTATTTAACAGTATTGTGTTCAACAAAATTATGATTATTAATGTGAATTAGCAGCAGGAACTAACTATGTCCACTAGGTGGTGCTGTTGTTTGACTTAAGCCAGCAAAAGTTACAGTCATATAGACACAAACACAAGTACTAAAAGACAGAAACAGAGAGGCAGGGATTGGGGGCTTATGTTCAAGTTTAATACAACTTTGAATTAAAGCTGGTGAAATGAATAGATGTGAACTGATTTCTGACAATTTACAGTATAGTTTCATGCAATGCACATTCTTTTAACGTCATGCTTTTCTGACACAAAGTATGCTGTGATGCATACAGTCTACGGTTGTAATCAAGTGCATTTTGAAGCTGCTCTATCTGGAATTTTAATAACATAATATCTATGTCACACATAATTAAGGTGAGTAGTTCAGCGGCTCATGAGGGCCTTGAACTGTAATGGGTAATAATATCCCCGGGAAGCATCAACAATGCAGTTGACATGAGTAACACCATGTTGTTGTGTAAACAGTTTGTATACTGTATATAGTAACTAGACCACGGTAACAGTTACTTTTATTATGTTTTTATTTATTTTTTTGAAAATGAAAATTGTATTATTTTTTCACATTTAATATAACATCCTTTTGTTACATGCCTGAGCTTGATGAAACAGTAAACAGATGAACAGGTAAATTATTGAAATTGATATAATAACAAAAATAAATAATAAAAAATAGAATCAAATAAAGGACAAATAGATAAATAAATAAGGGGGTGGGGGGTCGTAATGCTGCCCTTAGAGTCATAAACACCCACATTAATCATAGAATGATACATTTTACGAACATGTACACACTGTTCCTAACACACCACTATTTACATGCAAATCATTCATGAAGTGAATTGTAGAAGAGCCTCTGGAGCTTTCCAGTCCATTGTGCCACTTCCTCTTTGAATTACAGTAAGTCACTTAGATTATAGGGATTTATCAATGGTTGCCATACATTTATGAAGCTGCTCTCATATCCATTTATTTTCTTTCCATGGGACTTTCTCTAAAGATCCAATTGAATAGTTTACATTTGAGAGTCTAAGACTCCTGCTTTGGATGGCAGTCCCAATAAAAACTGCCCAACAGCTTTTTAAAAATGCTGCATACAGCATCTTTAGACTGTCGCCCTTGTGAAATCTATCTCCAACTGTCCACCCTCACGCTTTCTCTCTCTGGGAACTCATACGACAGGTGTGTGTGTGTGTGTGCGTGTGTGTCTGTGTGTGTGTTGCATATGTCGGTATGTGGGTCTTTGTGGCCAACTGTTGTTTCCGTTCAAACACATTTAAACTTTGTTTCCAAGCTGTTTTATTGGCTCACTGGCATCACAGGAAAAGGTGATTGGTCCACAGAGTATCATTTGTCTGGCTTTGTGATCGAAGAACAAGGAAAAGTGTTAGGTGTGTTACGTGTGTGTGCGTGTGTGTGTATGTGTGTGAGAGTTATCCCTTTATATTACTATGTTCAAGAATCTTATGTATCCTTGTTATCAGTATAAGATCTCTGTGTTTTTACATGGGTAAATTTGGGTATCTTTGTGCCTGTGTGAGTGTGTGTCTGAGTATATGTGTGTGTTTATGTGTGTGTGTGCCTATCCCTCCCCCAACTGTTTGCCCTGTCGAGAGTGTGTAATATGATATTTTCTTTGTGTCGGTCCATCCGTCATTAACTGACAAACGTATTCACACAAACCTTTAACAAGCTTTATTCACTGCTCACCACTGCTTTCCCGTGCATGGTAGGTAGTCAACCAACAGTTGGCCAGACCACAGTGTATTAAAGAGGAACACCACCTAAATGAAGAATTACAGTATGTTATTTCTATGGCCGAGGAAAGTTCAATCAATATCAGTGAACATGAGCTACTCTCTCCCAAAGCCAGAAATCAGAGAAGTAAGTCTCAAACTTGTGATGTCATAGGTTATAAAGTCTGTAGCTGCTCCATAGACGGTGAATGGAGGCTGATTTTATGGACCCACAGAATGTTTGCTTGCTTTTTTATACCCAAATGAGCTTTATTCTATTGTAATGTTCTCAGTTGTGAAATAGAAAATGTTCCCATATATTCACAACATTCCCCTGGATGCTCTCAGTGTCATCTAGAACATCTCTCCCTATTCATTGTCTATGGAGCAGTTCCACACTTTATACCCGATGATATCACAAATTTGAGTTTTAGCACTCTAGTTTTTGGATTTAAGAGAGTGTTGTTCATCTTTACTAGTGTTTTTGGACTGTTTTAGACCATAGGAATAACATGAACATGAATTTTGAAAATGGGCCTAGCTCCCCTTTAAGACTAGATTGTCCTACTGTGTTGTCTTGGCACTGACTTCTGCGTAGTGTAGGACGCATATCGTCAATGAAGAAAGAAAAAAACAAAACACACATCAAGTGGGATTTCAATGATAGTAAATTACATTAAGAATTTACATATTAGGTAACATATGTTTCAATTAAATGTGTCTGATGTTGTCCTGGATTTATAGATGCCGATGAGGCTGTTATAAATGGACATTGAGGATGGAGATGTTATTGGTGCAGCAACACAAAAAAAAAAGTGAGAAACGTCCTTGGGTGACAGAACATTTTGTGAGAGATGTAAACATAGACATGAAAAGAGCGATAGAGACAGACGCATAGAGAGACATAAAGAGAGGGGTGCAGGCAGCACAGAGAGAGGGGTGTCATTAGGTGTGTAATTCATCCCTCGAGGCTACATGAAAGCCTGAGCAGAGGAAAACAACAGTGCAGCTGGAGACTTTAGTTTGGAATAGTAGTTTGTGAAAGGGCTATGATATCCTTCCTCTTTGCACTTCGCTATTCCTCCCAATGCCTCTCCACACCCTTTAATGGAAGCACTAAAAAGGTTCAATTAGCTCTTTGAATGGAGAGAGAAGCTGACATTAGCCTGTGTACAATGCTCTGAAAGGGAGAAAACAAACTCTATTTCATGCATTTTTAGACTAAGTGAGCCCAGCGGGAATTAAACTCCTATTGTGGCAGTTAGTGTACACATTAGGTATGTACTGCATAATGGTAGAATAGAGGAAGAAAGTAAACAAATAAATAGCCAATGAGAACAAGACTCTGGATGTAAAGGAACTAGATTTTCCTTTAGAACTATATGTGTTTGAAATGTGTCAAACCTGAGTGCAGAGTGCGGTGTAGACCCATGAAGACCCTGAAGGGAGATCAGTGTTGACACTGCCATGTATGCTTATTCGCTTTCTTTCTGAGAGTTAGATGAGATGCGCCCTCATGTTTATATGGTAAATATGAAGCTACCACCAGATTGATGGCACAAGATGAAAAAAGTTAATGTCAGGCTTTCTGTGGCTGGACCCAAATGCAGACGCTAGGGGAAGAGGTAAGTATTTTATTACAGGAGTTTTTGATATTGCAGCCTGGCGTTGGCGGTTGGTGAGGGGAAAGGGGGGTTCCGGGGATGTGAGCTGACTGGCGTGGCAGGTAGGTTTTTCCTGGAGGGTGAAGAGCAGCAGTTAGTTGAGGAGAGCAGGCGGGAAAACAGATAAACAGGAAACAATAAATAAATAAATAAATAAACAAATAAATAAATAAATATATAATAAACATAGGTTTAGAGAAATCATTAGAAAATATAAATACGAAATATGTATAACAACAGTGCAATTAATAAAGCTGAAAAATTGGATCTATCTTTAAGTGTGTAAAAATGCAAGAATAGTATAAATAAATAAATAAATGTTAGTTAGTTAATATTAATGTTAGTTTAAATGTACTGTATAAAAAAATGCAGCGGTAATGCCAGATTAAAAAAATAATAAAAACACACAGGCAGGCAGGTGTCACGGAGGAGGGACTGTGACACTTAAACACTCATCAAAATGATTACTCTTCATCCAGAGGGGGGCATGGATGTCGGCGCAAAATCCCATGGCAATCTCTTTAATAGCTTTTAAGACATTTCACTCATAACCACAGATGTGAACCTCATGGTGATGTTAGAAGAAAAGTCAGGGTATCACCAAAGTCAGAAGGATTCATCCTCTATGGACCATAAATGTCTGTAGAAAATGTCATGGTAATCGATGAGATTGTTGAGATATTTTAGCAAAAGTGGTGGACCGGTTCACCAACAGACATTGGCATCCCTACGGTTATGCTGCTAGCATGGCAAAAATAGGAATGTGTATAGATTATTGAGCATTTGCTCTCTGTAATAAAACAAGAGGTTATGTTATATTATTATTATTATTAACCTTAACTGACTTAGATATTTCAAATGTTTTGTGCCGGAATATTGAACAATGACATCATCTGACAATCTGTCACACACACACACACACACACACACACACACACACACTAGACTAGATAGTCCATCATGAAGTCAGGCACATTCTGTCCATTCAGCAAGTGGTTTACACACACACACACACACACACACGCTAATAGACTCAGGTCAGATTTTGGTCACAGAGTTACTCAGCACAAAAGTTAAGCCTTGGCTGCACAAGCAGTCATCACACTGGGAACAATGCCACAAACACACACACACACAAACACCAGCCTTAACATAACTCACACTTTTTCTATAAGGATTAACAGAGGAAGTTGTGTGTGTGTTTGGGTGAAAGTGTTTGTCAGGGTAGAGATGTCACACAGCTGAAGAGGAAAGAGGAAGTAAGTCGTTTATGGAAAAAAAGATGGGTGTGATCTGGACGTGGTGCGGTTAACAAATTGCATGTGAAAAAAAATGAAACCCAGAAGCAAACAAAGTGTTTGTGGATTTCATTTCATTTTATAAGTACTGCCATCGAGTGCTGATACCAGTGGGCAACCTCCGGGTCTGAGAAGTGAAGCCAATGCTGAAGTGTCTTAAACTGGGAGGGCAGGGGGCGACTCCTCTGGTTGCAAAAAGAAGTCTGATTGTATAGATGTCTATGAGAAAATGACCCTACTTCTCACTTGATTTATTACCTCAGTAAACATTTTAAACATGTGTTTATGATCTTAATCACTAGTTTCAAGTCTTCTTCAATACAGCATGATGTTCATTTAGTAAATTATGGTCCCATTTAGAGTCAAATAGACCATAAAGCAGGGTATGCTTTAGGGCGTCGCTACCTTGTGATTGACAGGTCGCCACCACAGCATTGTCCAGTCTGGGTGTTGTTCATGTTTTCGTCTTCTTTCATAATGTGTTTTCAGTTCATGAAAGTTAATTATAACATTTTGGTCGCCTATAAATGTCTTATTCAGTGTTCGGTTGTACTTAGCTCCACCCTCTCGTGTCACTTCTGGTTGCAAAAAAAAAAGATGGCAACGGCCAAAATGCCGAACTCAAGGCTTCAAAAGGGCAGTCCACAAACCAATGGGTGACTTCACGGTGACTACGCCGACTTCTTATATACAGTCTATGGCTGATACAGCATCTTTGTTCTTCAGTACATCTAAGGTATCATTGACATAAATTCTACAGCTTATATGGGTGTGTACAAGGTAAAGTAACTTGAATGTCCAGTTTGACATATTTGCACGACAGTAAAGTTGACAAAGTGTGAACTTTTTTGCAGGACTAAACCTGTGTTTTTTGAGAAAAATATAAGAAAAATTACAGAATCAGTTGTTTCAGCAAACACCCCAAAAACAAGAAATCGTTGGACTTTAACATGGTAGACTGGTTTCCCGCCAACAGTCAATGTTTTTTAAACCATGACAACAATCGGTCCTTAACCCCAACCAAGATGTGTTTCTAACTTTAACTAAGTGCTTAATTTGACCCAAACCATGCTCTTTCCTTAGCCATAATCAAGTTGTTTTGTGCCTCAATCTCACCAAATCATGGCGCAGTGAGATCATAACTGACAAAGGCAAATGATGTTACCCTACATAGTGGGATGACAGATCAGAAAACGCTTATATGGGTCATTCTGGAAGGCAATTGCAAAAGCTGTATTCTTTGTTTTAATGTGGAGGAGTTGTTTGGCTGAGATCTCTACGACAGCACCCTGCTGTGGCGGCACCCTGCTGTGCCAGCACAGTGATCTCATTGAAGTGAATGAGAGAGTCAGGGTGGCCTGTTGGTGAGAGACAGAAGCAGGATGACAGAACGTCACAGGTTCAGTTCGTTTAACAACCACTTCTGTGTGGTTTGGGATCCTCCTCCATCGTTCTTCTGCCTCTGATCCTCCCCCCTTCCTTCCATCCTCTCTTATGAAATTCTCAGCTGCTACGGTCACGTCGGGTCATCCCCTCGGAGACTATTTTAACTGTTTTAACTGCACCTTTGGTGGCCGACACTCCGGTGTGTGACCACACAATATTGGAGTCTGTAGAGAGTGACAAAGACATTTGTGTTTGACATTTAAGTTTAATAAACTGCAAGCAGTTTCACCTGCTTTTAAGTTCTCCTTTCACTACAGAAACAGGAATGTTTGTTACACAGTCCACACCCAACGATAATGCAAAGTAACGCACACCCACACGCATCAAACATAGACTATGCAAAATCATTGCTCACCATCATAAGGAACACATTGTCTACATGTACGTGCGTGCATTCTTGTTCATGCTTTTGTGTGTGTGTTTGTGTGTGGACACTCCCTTAGTGATAATGCATGCAAATCTCCATTAGTCACCCATCCAGCTTGTACTTAAGACTGTTTGTTTTGGGCTTATTTTTCAGAGAAAAGAGATGCACACAGACAAAGAAGTGATACATTTCTGGATGTGCTTGAAAAAATGTCATATATCAGGCACTCAGATTTGACTACTATCAGATCAAAGTTGAGTCACACTGCTAAGAAAACAAATCAATAATTATTTTCTCCTAATTTGCAAAGAAGGTATAGATCTTCTTATCTAAAGGCCTTTAGACCCCGGGGGCATGACGAATAAACAACACGAAAACACAAAATGCTTGCCTGCAACTATTATATGTCTAGGGCTTTTATTGTAAAAGATACGAACAGAAGGTGTGGATCTGGTATGCGCTGCCTTTGTCAAGGTTGAAAGGAGTAACAGTTTGCTGTCCTGGTTCAGACTACAGAGCCTCTGTGTTGCTGTTTCATAAATAAAGGCGCAACGTGATGGGTTGATGCCTTTATTCGCGGTGCGAAAGCTTATAAAATCAACCTCCCTTCAAAAAAAAAAAAATGACATTGCTTTTTCACAGAGTAATATTCACATTCTGCGTGAACACATTCATGAAAAAAAACAACAGTTTGAAAAAATATATTGACCTGGGAGTTAATCACACCAAATCCCCCCTCCCCCCAATAAAAACGCTGTTTGGCCTTAACTCTCAGGAAGAAAGTGAATAAGAATATTTTACAAAACGTTGAACTTAAGGCTGTCAATCGATTAAGATATTTAATCGTGATTAATCACATGATTTGTCAATAGTTAATCGCGATTAATCGCAAATAAATCAAAACAATTTTATCTGTTCAAAATATACCTTAAATGGAGATTTGCCAAGTATTTAATGGGCAAATATGCTGCTTTATGCAAATGTATGTATACATTTATTATTGGAAATCAATTAATTACACAAAATAATGACAAATATTGTCCAGAAACCCTCAAAGGTACTGCATTTAGCATAACAAATATCATCATAACATGGCAAACTGCAGCCCAACCAGCAACAAAAGCTGTCAGTGTGTCAGTGTGCTGACTTGACTATGACTTGCCCCCAAACTGCATGTGATTATCATAAAGTGGGCATGTCTGTAAAGAGGAGACTCGTGGGTACCCATAGAACCCATTTTCATTCACATATCATGAGGTCAGAGGTCAAGGGACCCTTTTGAAAATGGCCGCGCCAGTTTTTCCTTGACAAAATTCTGCACAAGTTTGGAGCGTTATTTAACCTCCTTTGCAACAGGCTTCTAGCTTCATATGATACCAGTATATTTTCTTTAGCTTTAAAACCCGCTACAACCTCCGAAAGATTGATTGCGTTAAAGAAATGAATGGCATTAAAACGAATTTGCGTTAACAAGTTATTATCGCATTAACTTTGACAGCCCTTGAACTATTTCTTGAGTGAGTAATGCGTGTAGAATAAATTCCACTGCACCCCAACAATATCACATACATTTCAAAGTGCAATATAAGGGCAAGAAGAAACTGTCACTCTTCTGGGCAGTAGTCTTAATTTGTTTTGTTTTGTTCTTTTTTTTATATCAAAATGAATAAATGTAGAATGTCATATATAAATAAATGCCTGATAAATTGCTTTATGCAGTATCTTTCAAGATATTTTGCAATAGCATATGTGCACACACATGCAGTCCCACTGGAATTTGAGATACTTCTTGCGGTTATTCTGGTCAGGCTGCAGCCAAACGAATCCCAGACATCAACTCTATCTTCATGCCTCCATCTCACCAGCCCCCAACTCAAACCACTGACCACATTTACACCACCCTGCTCCCCTAGGACCAAACTAATCAAACCACCCCCCCAAAAGAAACTAAACTCAACCTCACATCTCAACCTGAACCATGAATGTGTTGATGTTGTTTTAAAGTAGAGGACAGGCTAATGTTGGTACGTGTGAACGTGAGATGGTGGCGTGTTTGTATGGGGATAGTATCCTCATTTGACCTTTGACCTGCCAAAACCTTCACACTTCAAACAGCCATCACGGCGCTGAGAGCACAAGAGACTATGTTTACATGTGAACAAACACACACACACACACACACACACACACACACACACACACACACACACACGGTCTGAAGAGGTCAGAGGTCAGTAGAGAGGAGAGGTCAGGTGTTGGCCGATGGGGTCCCCTGCTCCCTCTCAGCTGTCCTCGCTGCCTGAACAGAATAACCCCAAAATAACCTCCGTTATCTCTCTGTCTGGGTGTGTCTGAATTGACAGTTGTGATGACAATGAAAATATCTTTTGTTCCAAGGAAGGGAAGCCAGTCGTGTGTGAGTGTCCTCGACTGTCAGAGTGTTTATGTAGAGGAAGGAAGATTAGCTAGCAGCCTATTTCTGGTCATACAGCGTTAGATAGAAGTGTAGTGTTTTCCTCTGCATTCGACGGGAAAATACGCTACACTGCATTTCCTACCATAGAAATGAAATTACAAACAGGAAAGTTAGGCTATTTATTCTTAATTTAATTATTCAATGTTCCCATTTTAGCTCTAGACCCTGGTCAGATGTTTTTGTCATCACATGTTCATATCAGTAAAGTATATTATTAAGCCGTCAAGTTAAGACTGTTGAAACTTTTGAAATGCAGCAGAATATGAGCCTGGAATAAGCTGTTTGCATTCGTGGCATTGAAATAAAAATATAATTTTAGCTGTCTGAATTCACTTTTGAATGGTCAAAGGACACAACCATGTTTTATGTCAGTCTGACTATAATCATTTATTTGACGAATGCATTATTATCCATAACTATTGGCAAATTTTTTGGCTTCAAGAAAGTGTATAAATGTTTTCACAAACTTAATAAATATGATTTTACTGTCATTTTGGTAACACTTCATTTAACAGGTCCGTAAATTTCATGGTAATTAGGTGATAATTAGCAAGTAACCAATTTCTTTGGAATTACTGCCAAATTACTCCAATATTTACCTCAAAATTTATGGAAAATTACATTGTTTGGCTGTCTTGACTTGGGATTTGACTCTGGACTTTTAGTATTATTATTTTATATCTATTATAAACATTATTTAAACATTATATACAGCTATTTCCCAATAAGCAGTAATAAATAGCTGGTAATTTATTTAATACATTTCCAGGAAAAGAATACGAAGTTCATTGATATGCTTTATTTCCATGTCTGCTGATAAATAGATAATAATTAGCAAATAACTTCTTTGAAATGTCTTTAAAAAAAAAACCTGAATCATGACATTAGCTACCAGGTTACATTTGTGTAGACATTAAGTCACACAATAGTGAGATTTGTGTCAGATCAGAAGTGTCTTTCATTAGTTTTGGTTTTCTACCGCCAATGAAGAGCAGCGCACATCTGCTTCTAAAGCCTAAGGGCAGTATTTTAATGATTATATGCTATTTCAGCATATAATTATTAAATAATGTTTATAATTAAGTAATTTTTGATCAATTTTGAGGTAAATATTGGAGTAATTTGGCAGTAATTTCAAAGATATTTTAAATAAGTTACTTGCTAATTATCACATAATTACCTTGAAATTTGTGGACCTGTAAAATGAAGTGTCACCGTCATTTTCTTTACAGACATTAATTTTCTGTGTTGCAATAGAATTGTTGATCTTAAAAACAAAACAAACAAAATAATGTGTTGATGAAATACATTTTCAAACACTCACTGGTTACCAATCTTATCTTGATCATAAAATATTTGTTTTTGACTGATTAGGTGATTTAACAGTGTGTTAAATGAGTGTGCACAGGGCTGAATCTGCGCGTGTGTTTTTCGTAGGTGGTTTGTGTATTCATCAGCTGAGAGAGAACGTGTCCTGATAAACTACGACGACCGTGTAAATTACAGGTCCTTAGTGGCGGCCTTCTTATCAGCGTAGCACTTGTGCCAGTGGTCATTTCCTTGTTGATTTGTGGGGTTTGGGTGGCTCTACCCTCTTTGTTTATTTGTGTGTGTGCGTATGCTTTAAAGGGACAAACCCAGCTGATATTGCCAGGCTCCTGACCTAAATCTTACAGTTTTCAATTTTTCAGTTTAGTTCCAGTGTGCCTCTATCGGCTCTTTGTCCAGCATTGTCTCATGTGGCCAGGTGCTTAAGCAAATGAATGAAAATCTGAAGATGCAAATGCAATGGAAAGTAGCATGTGTTTGTTTGACTCTGTGTGTGTATGTGTGCGATCTTTTATCTGTATCACACTGGTCTGTCTACGCGCACACACACACAGTTGACGAGGTTGGGGGTGGAGAGAGAAGGAGAAAGGGAAGGTGGAAACAAAAATGGTGAGAGGTGTACAGTTGGTGAATTTTGTACTTCTTTGTGTTTGCTTGCTTGCAACCAGCCTGCTGATGCAAACACGGATTACCTCGTTACTTAGTTAATAAGACAAGTTTCACATCTTTCTTCTTGTCTCTCTGAGACTCTGTCCACTTAAAAGAAACAGTGTATCACATTTCAGGGGATCTATTAGCAGAAATGGAATATAATAGTCATCACTAAGTTTTCGTTAGTGTAAAATCATCTGAAACTGAGAATCGTTGTGTTTTTGTTACCTTAGATTGAGCCATTTATATCTACATCTAGAGCCGGCCGCCATGTTTCAACAGTAGCCCAGAAAGGACAAACCAAACATTGGCTCTAGATAGGGACATTCAAACTTTAGCATTTTCAAGTTTTCGTTTCAGCCACCGTAGTTCTCCTACACGCTCGGCACACGGGAGAAGTTTGAGTTGGTTGCAATCTGCAACCTGTGTTTTCGTTAGCTTAGAATTAGCCGTCCATATCTACATAGGGAGCGTGTCCTCTTCACGTAGTCCGCCATGTTGCTCCGCTATATTTCTACAGTAGCCCAGAATGGACAAACCAAACACTGACTCTAGAGAGAGCCTTTCTAGTTTTTACGTTACCTAAAGGCCACCATAGTTCTCCGACACGCTTGCGAAAGTGCGCTAAGAGTGCAAACTGTGGTGTCTGCAGCTGCCATCTGACTTCCGCTGCTGCTTAAGTAGTGTTACTATGATACGGATGGCCTCTGAGCGAGGCGAACGGCTTTCCCACGGTTTTGCAATTGGCTGCTCACATTACCGCAGTCTTGGAAAGGGTGGAGTGGGCAGAGGGGCACTCATTTGGTTGCAATCTGCAACCACACTACTAGATGCTGCCAAATCCTACACATTGCATCTTTAATGCAAAAAAAAACACTTTTTGAAAACATTCTAACATGACTGTCTGTGACCAACCTCAGGCAATGTGCTGACTTTCAGCTGAGCACTGATGAATCTCAGTGCTGTAGTAAATTTTACGATCCTCCGTAAAACCAGCCTTTCATGCAGCTGTCTGACAACATCAACAGAAAAAACGATGCCTCTGTTTCATGTTTTTGTATGCAGTGTTTGTCCAAAAAAGGTCTGGTCGATAACATAAATACAAAACAGCCATAGTTGTGTTAAACCTTTGCAGTGTGAATGGAAAACATTTAGAAAATGTCCCGCATTTCACATCACTTTTATCTGCGTCAGTGTGAACGCTGCCTGAGTCTCTGCCAGCGGAGAGGAAGGGAGGGAGGAAAGAGGTGGAGAAAACAGTTTGACCGCCAGCATTGTTCCACAATCACATCTCTCTGACTTCGTCACTATCTCTGTGTCTTTCTCTCTGCGTAATTTTCTGTACTTTTTTTTCCTCCTCTCTAGTAATATTGCTTTTATTCTCCACAATCTTCTATCTCGTTTTTTTTGTGTCATTTATTTTCCTGTGGTGTTCCATCTGCCTCCTGCTGATTATCTACAGTAGCAGGCCTCTACGGAGCAAGCATGGACACACACACACACACGCGCACACACACACACACGCACACACACGTATGCACTGTGAGAAACAGGAACAGCGGAGGTGGGGGGTTGCTTCCTGTCTGGCTGTAGATCTCTGTGTGTGTTTTCTTGTGTGTGCACACTGACAGCTCCCACCAGGGTCCACATATAAAAATAAAGCTTTTATATGTTTCTTTTGCACTTTGTCTTAATGCTTTTGGTGTTTTATATAAGGAGAGTCATTCTGCTTCTCATGTTTGGATGTTTTTTATGCACTGCTGTCCCAGATGGTCTACTGGTCAGGACTCCTGGTTTATACCAAGGTAGTCTGGGTTCAATTCCTGGGAAACGTTTTTACAAAATCATCATTAATGTATCCACTAATTCATGTCAAATTGCATCTTAATTGAAAACTTCAGGTCCTTTAAGATACGTGTGTGATGTTATTTTGCACATTTTAAGTTGTTTTTTTCTTAACTAAAGAGTTTTTCATTTTGTTTAACGTTGTACAGATGATCTACTTCATTTCCAGGTTACCAGGGTGACGGGTGAAAAATCTTTTTCATCCAGATGGTCAGAAGAGTCTTTGAGCCTCAGAGAGGATTCTGGGAATGCATTTAGAACGGTAGTAAATGATGACAAACAACCTTCTGAAGTTTTTCATAGATTGCCCGGTATTCATTTCTCAGAAAATCAGGTGCTTATCTCTGTGATTTGGATGTAATCCATGAGAGGCAGAAACTGGGGCTGAGGTAAGAGGAATGTGTGCAGACAGTGGCCAATAACCATCCATCCTTTTCTTGAATGTGCTTTTCACACAACATAAATTGGACAGCTATAGTTTCTAATTGCTTTGCAGATTAAGATTTTACACAAGTTATGATAATTTCACAAATATAATACATTGTTATAGATTAAACATCATTTAAATTAGTTAAAGTAACTCAACCAGCTACACCATTAAAATGTTGCTCATGTTATTTTGAATTAAATATGATTGTACAGCACTCTGGTAGAGAACATTTTGCATGATAAATACTTTTAATACACCGCCAATAGTGCTTATGTACTTAAGTCAACTTTTGACTGCAGGGCTTTTACTTGTAATGGAGTATTTTTACTTAAAGGTACAGTGTGTAGGATTTTTTTTTCTTTTTTTTTCGGGTCTCGGCTACTGTAGAAACATGGCGACCGGCTCCGTGAAGAGGACCCACTCCGTATGTAGATATAAACGACTCATTCTGAGGTAACTGAAACACAACGATTCTTAATTTCAGGCGATTATACACTAAAGAAAACATAGTTATTAATATTATATTCCATTTCTGCCAATAGATCCCGCTAAATTGTACACACTGTTCCTTTAAATTCCTTTTTCCTTAAAGGTTGCGAATACTTGTTCCACAACTGATAACGTTTGATGTGTGCAAGTAGATTTGCAGTATAGTTGGGCCTCTTCCACTTTTATAATGCAATACTCTTTGCCTCTAAGTCATACACTCCACAGAAAGAATGTTTCAAACGCTGCGTTTCACAATGTGGGCTGAGTTGTTTTTTAATCATAAAATTGTATATGTTATTTTGTTATTGTTATATTTTCTCTTCCCATCATAGGATCCATAGCCAGATATAATAAAAAAAATTATACATGGTCGGCTATACTAACGTGAGATTGTATTTGCATATTTTTGGGGGGAATGAGGCCCTATATTCAGTCATTCCTAGTCTTTTTGAGTTTTGGGTGGAATTCCTCTTTGATAAAGGAAAAGCTCTCATTCATTGGAGTGAGAACATTCAGAATATATTTATGTTAATACTTATTAACCCATTTGTGTCCACAACTGAAGTGTTCTCTGGGCTTGCCTGAGCACAAATGTGAAGACATTTTTCAAAATCGGTCAAACTTTTTAATTTGGCTGAAAAGTGAAAAAGTAAAAGTGAGAAAATGGACATATCTCAGAAACTATATTATTATACTAATTTGGTATCTATGAACTCATAACAACCATTGGCACAAACAAAGATATGCACACATATGCAGTGAAAAAAATCATATGGAAGACATTTAATAAACACAATGTTAGCATTTTTTTCCTCATTTTTCAAAAATCCTGAATTTGACTATTAATAAAAGTGTGATTTTTCAAGTGATCTAAACATTTAAAAGTTGTACTGTTAGATAGTTGCCAGAAGTATGTCCGTACCAAATTTCATAACTTGTGACCAATCAGAACAAATGTGGCATTTTTCCTCATACTAAATATAGTCTTTGAGCACAACTATACAACTTTGTGATGATGAAGGACTTACAGAAAAGAAAATGTGGGTTAATACATAATTAAAAAGTCTGGGAATCTCTTAAAGGAGAAGACTATACACAGAATAGCACGAGGAGGCAGCAATGATCTATTTGTGCCCCAGGTGACATACTACACTGTACTAAACAGCCTTATTACAGGGTGGAGCTGTGTGCACTTCATTGTATCCACCTATAGGTCTCTAACAATAGCAGGAAGCTGATATGTGTCCACAGTGACGTACAGTGTGAGTGGGTCCCCAGTGTTTGTAGTGTGTTAACCTGTGTGGAGGACACCTGACACCTGGCAGAGAGGTTAAACCTGTTCCCGCCACTCCTGTGTGTTTGGGCGACAGCAGTGGTACGGGGGTCTGTTGCCCGAGGAGCTGAAGATGATGGGATTGCTTTGTTGTTTAAACAGGCACTAGCTGTGGGCCTGTGTACGTGTGTGTGAGCGCTGTTATGTGCAGCGATGGGATGTTGAAATGAACAACAAGTGTGCAGAAGGGTGACACACAGGTGCGTGGTGTGTGGGCGGTCTAGTTTTATGATGCTATTCTGCAAAAGACCCATAAAAAAACAAGATTTAATTAAAATTTTGAGGGATAATCCTCCACAATAGAGACAAATTGCAATCCTGTGCCATTTTATGGACATTTACTAGTCTTGGGCTGTAATAAACATCAATAAACAAATAAAATATGTAGGAAATGCAAGAAAAAGTGTGACTGTGTGTGTGTATGCTTGTCAACTGGCAAGGAATCCAATGAGGAAAAAACAGAAAGCAAATGAGAGAGAGAGTCCATTGTATTAAGTGTTACAATGAGGCATCATCAGCTCAACATATAGATTCCCTTCATTCCTCTCCTGCCTGCACAACACATTATGTGTGTGGTTTCTTGAGAGCATGCATATATTAGACTGTGTGATAACTCTTGTGAATGTGTGTGTATGTGTGCGTGCACGCTGCATGTGTGCAAACGTGAACGTGTGCAAACATTCGGAGGGTAATTTGTAGTCTAACGAGAATTTTTGTCCTTGGTTACCTGCTATTCTCACACAGCAACGCGATCGGGGTGTCCTGAGGCTTTTTTACGAGAATCCTAACAGCCTTCCCTCCTGCTGTCTGCTATAAGAACACGTATAGCCTACAAAGAAGGGTTAGCAAGTAATAATAATCTGTGGACTCTTTTTTTAAAGCCTTAAAGTCAAATTTTGAATCTAACATTGTGGCCTAACTCTGTAAATTCTTTTCTGGAAGCTTTGGTTCTTTTTTTTTTTTATTTAAAGTCAAATTGAATTTGTAATTCTCCTACGTTTTTGTGTAAGGAAAAAATATAATGACACTGAGACTATTATGCATATTTTTTTCCACTTTTTAATAGAGGAATAATTTTTTTACTGATATTTGAGCCAATGTTATTTGACCAATCAAGCTGTTGTGTTTATATTCCACTTGGAAAATTGAAGCTAGTAATGTCGGCTAACTAGCTCACACTACGAGAGATGAAGCTTGTTAGCACTGATTCCACTGATGTATTAAGAGAACTGGATACAGCCTTTGAATTTGCTTCAAAGCCTGGCTCACTTCCCGGGGGACTGATTCCCACCAAGCTCCCAGGAAGAGCCTTGATGCCAATTTTTGTTGGTGGTGCAACAACTTCCGTGTCCGTCACGTGATGCCATCGGGCCCAAAAATACTTTTTCCCAAAGACTTACATTGGGAAAGAGACGCCTGTAACTAATAATTCTTTTTGAGGTAAATTAACTTCCCAGTATGAACACTTGACCAGCCTTTATTGAAATCATTAGGTCCTAAAAGTTGTAAAATGCACTAATAGCCGAATCCAGAGTTATTTCTCTTCCTCCGGTCATGTGAATGAGCCTGGACTGAGGACTGGGAGGCAGAGTTAAAGTAAACGCTACTGCGCCTGCTGTACGGGCCCAATGGGTGCGGAGGATCTCCGGATGATCCAGGTCATTTTATACTCAGAAGTGGAGCTTTTTTGACTTCATGCGCCACTGAGCAACTTTCCTATAAAAATGAGCGATGCCCCGCCTCCAGCGCTGTATCCCGTTCTCTTTATACATCCATGATTCCCTATAGGCGTTACTTTCTGTGGATGTTATTTCAACGCTTAATGAGTCATCAGAAGCTCTCACACGCGGTGTTTGTCTTGAATCAGCATATCTCTATATGCTTTTAATGTCACATCAAAGGGCCAACTCCCTCTGACTGGCCAATGTCTTACAGTCTACTAATCAGTGCTATGCACAGAATTTAATCAATTGTAGCACAAGGTCACATGTATTTAAGATGTAAAGATTTAGAGTCAAACTTGTTTCATCAGGCTGGATAGATGGATTCCCATTTATTCCAGCAGTGATGGCAGTCCCGTGTCATGGCCAAAGAATTATGTGCTGCATAACAAGCCTTGACAATGCCCTCTTCAGTACCCCGTGCCTGTCCCAACTAACTGTCTCCTTATGACCTGACAAAACAATCCCATCATCGGACCACCGAGCACATGCAGGGGACAAAGAAATATCCTGACATCCTGAGATCTGAATGTAAACTCAATCAAGTATAATAAAACGGATCGCAGCAAATATTTGCATGTTGGATAATTGTTGAGGTGAAGTGTTGATTTTTCAGCTATCAATTATTTGCAAATGGAAAGTCCTGATGGGAGAGTTGTTTGTCGACTCAGCCCCAGAGCTGATATGCCTTTAGTGATGGGTGTGGCATTGTATAAACACGTACAGGCCTTATACACCTTCGGCTGTAAATTAATATTAATGTCTCTTAACTAGACTATTCTTCTTCTATTTGTCGTCACCATGGTGACAGGCTGATTTTGTTACCTTTGGACAGAGACAGACTGTTTTCCCTGTTTCCAGGTTTTTTAATGGGTTTTTGGGTTAGATGCCTGAAATAAGGTCTGTGGTTAACACAAGCTTCAAAGATTTTAATGTTTTGTTCTATTATATACAGTATAATACGTCAGTAAATATCCCACTAGTGAATTTTGAAGGTTTTACGTGTCTTAAAAAAGGTAGTTGCTAACAAGTGACTAAATGAGACTACTAAACGTCGTCACGTTTCCTTGTCCACCTTTACAGCCTCGTTGTTCATACCCACGTTCATGCAACCATGGTGTAGTTCGTTTATAGCCTAACGTTGGCTTTTTACTTCTGGTGATTGCATTTAAAAAATCATAAAAGTGGTGTTCATTTGTGGAGATTATCTTGCTGAACAAAACGCGTAAATATCATAAACGTTTGTTTGCCACAGAACTTATTTTCTGCAATAAACTAAAACCCAATGGAAAAATCCCATCGGCTTTTTGTCGAAAGAAAACCAGGGCGATGCTAACTTCCTGGTTGGCCTACACAAATACATCATCCCTGCACCACTCTATTAATGTAGGCTATTTCCCAAAATATCAAACTATTCCTTTAACCACCTCAAACATTGCAGAACAACTTAAAAAAAACAAAACCACATGAATCGCATAGACTTGCGTATGAAAAATGCAAAACTGTGACAACTCAAAGAGGTAATGATGGGACAGAAAGCATGAGGGTTGGGGTCGTTGTCACACACTTCAATAAGCTACTCTATCAAAAAGTGAGCACAACTACAAGCCAAGTATACCTTTCTCTAGGCCTATAAGGCAAGAACACATAATTAGACTTTTCTTAAGTATATCTCGATCAAAAGATTAAGTACAACTAGGCCTATAAGCCAAGTATATTTACTCTTTTCTGTATACTTGTCAGTATAAACCAAGTATACTTAGACTTTTCTGTATACTTGTCAGTATAAGCCAAGTATACTTATGTATACTTTTGTTAAGGATATCTCTGACAAGTATACATAAAAAAGTGAACTGAAAGTATACTCTCTTATTTTAAGTTTAAAAGAAGTATACTAATAGCACACTTGAATAAACTTTCTTTTTGGTAAGAGTCTGGAGAA
This sequence comes from Sebastes umbrosus, assembly GCF_015220745.1. Taxonomy (NCBI): domain Eukaryota; kingdom Metazoa; phylum Chordata; class Actinopteri; order Perciformes; family Sebastidae; genus Sebastes; species Sebastes umbrosus. The sequence goes on along the minus strand of NC_051282.1, from coordinate 8,171,616 downwards.
TATGTTCTTGTGCCGCGTAAGAATGATAGCAGAAAATGCCGTAAAAGAAATGAAGTGCAACAGCTGGTGGGGCTTGAGAGGACAGAGGGTATAGAACTCAATCTAAGAAGTGCTGTGTCTTACATTTCTGTTAGCAGTTGAGGAAAAAAGGAACCGTTTTAATTATAATGAGCTGAGATAGCCAGCCAAGAAAAGAGTGAAACACAAATGTTATCAAGAGATCGACCTCTCAGTGCTGCCAACCCTGCTCTGGAAGGTGTGGTGCAGAAAAATAAAAAAGGAGCATTCCCAGGTGACTAATAGAGAAATAGAGAAGGCGGGGTTATACAAACACAGGGAAATGTGGAAAAAGGGGGAATATTATTCATGCAATTAGGAGATTTCTGTGCAAAATATCCCATTCACCCTCCTTTTCACCGCTCCATTCCTCTTTTAACCACATTTCCCCTCACTATTCTTTCCAAAACCTTCATTCCTTCCTCTCCTTGACTTTTCATCCCCTTTTATCCTTTTAATTTCCTTTTGTCTCTTTCCTCTCAGTCTGACCTCTGCCGTTTGTTTTCTTTTCTCCAGTTCAGCCTGTGTCTGCCATGTGAGGAAACTTTCAAAAACTTCCTCTCTGACTGACTGCAGCCATAATTATTTTTTTATTGTCACTTTTCCCGCCTAGCCCTAAACTTGTCACCAATCTGTTCAAGTGTCACTGCCACACACACACAGACACACGCACACAAACACACACAAGGCAAGGCAAGGCAAGTTTATTTATATAGCACATTTCATACACAAAGGCAATTCAAAGTGCTTTACATATATAAAAGCAAGATAAAAGAGCACAAATTGCATAAGATAGAAACGAGAAAAAAAAGAATATAAAAGTATAAGTTAAAAGAAAAAAATTAAACACACACACACACAGACTGCTACACTCCCCGCCCCCCCCCCCCCACACCACCCCCCCACATACACATACACTGCTACACGCACGCACACTAACACACGCACACACACACACACACACACACACACACACACACACACATACACGCACACACACACACACACACACACACACACACACACACACACGCATACACACACCTCCCAGCATATTAAATCCCTATAACCACACCCAGCTCCAGCCCTCGAGCCCGCCCACGCGCGCTCACGACAGCCGGTCCAGAGAGAACGTGCGCCTCTAACTTTTTTTTTTGGGGACTATACCAGTGAGATCTCCAGCTGCCGTTTTGTCACGTTTGGAGGCTGTTTTCCTGCAATATATATATTTTTTCCAATTTATTATCCCTTAACTTTCCAATTTTCACAGAGACACACAGTCACATCTGGAACTCCACACAGCTGTGCGTCCTTCTCCTTCCAAACTCGGTAAGTCAACTTATATTTTTTTTAAGTTTTGCATGTTGTTTGAATGCTGCACTGAACTTTCTCTATGTGGATTCAGGTCCCATTCAAATCCAATGTGGCTGCGAAATGCCCTCTTTAATATACCAATGACATTATTATATTGACTAAGTGTCTTTCTGGTGAGTTTTTAGCTTAACTGTCCTTATTTTACTGCTGTGGAATATTTTAAGATTCTGTAATAGCATTAAATATTCTTAAAATAATGGTGCTCTGTCTGGATATTTGTATAGTAAGCTGTGTCTTTAAAAATGAGGACAGGTTTATTTAGTTTTTCTTTTTTAAAGAGCCTTTTCTGTCGTGTTTTCCCCCATTTTTACGCACATCATAACTCCTCTGCTGAGTGGCTCCAACTTTCAGACATTGGGAATGAAAGGGGCGTTGTCAGCCATCAATGTGTGCGTGTGAGTGTGTGTGTGTGTTAAATGTAGCTTATCTGTCTGTCTCAGTGCTGAATGTGAATGAATGTTTAGTGCATTGCTAAGGGAAGATAAACTGCTAGTTTTTCAACGGAAACAAGAAAATGTGTGTGTCTGACTCAAAGTCTATCTGTAGGCTGTTATACATTAGACTTTTCACTAAATTTATGGTAGGCCTAACCATATGGTAATGCTAAATTTCTATATAACTTAATTCAACTTTGACTTTATGATACAGTGTTGAATTGAACTGACACCGATTTAAAATCGGTTCAGGTCCCATGTAAGTATAGCCTACTTTATTTGCTCTATAAAGCTGAATACCCTTGCCCCTGTTGCATTGTTGACTAATTTGCATATTGATGAGGCCATTTGACTTCTCCCCTCATGGTGGGCGCCCTCATGTGGTTGAGAACAAAACAACTCGGTCCAGGTTTTCCATGGTTAGAGGAGGTTTTTCAGACCGGGCTGCAGAAATTGAGACTCAGGCAATGTTTGCATGATGGAGGATGCCGTCTGAGGAAAGCCCTGCCATTATGGCAGTGGGCTGCAGATTCAATTTAATATGGGAAAAGCACCCAGATCGACTGCTATCAGGCCATTAAATAGGCGTTATCAGTTGCGATAAGCACCATAGATGTAGGGGTCATACGGGGCCTGCTATGCCTGCTACGTTGTAAAAGTGAAAGTGAAACGTAAAAGCAACACATTCTAACATGTTGTAAAACTGAATGAAACTGTTTTAAACACAAACAAAAAGGCTTCTTTAAGTTTTGGCACCAAAAAACAGTTAGGATTAGGCAATAAAACTACAACTTACTTTTTTAAGTTTAGGCAAAAAAAAGCAAAAGTTAAGTTTAAGCAATAAACCTACAACTTTGGGTTTAGGCAACAAGACTACAACTTTTTTAGGTTTAGGCAAAAAAGTGATTCAGGCAATAAAACTACAACTTCTTTAAGTTTAGGAAAAGAAAACAGCTAGGTTTAGGCAATAAAACTACAACTTCTTTAAGTTTAGGAAAAGAAAACAGCTAGGTTTAGGCAATAAAACTACAACTTCTTTAAGTTTAGGAAAAGAAAACAGCTAGGTTTAGGCAATAAAACTACAACTTCTTTAGGTTTAGGCAAAAAAAAATAACAGAACAACTACATATTGTTGGTTTCACATTGGATGCAAACCCCAGTCTTCTGGGTGAAAATCTTGTGTTTTGTGTCCCCTTCATCGTCCCCAACCTCCACCCGCTATGGAGTTTCACACTATCTATACTACAGCGCCTGACCTCCGCTTCTGCTCCTGTCATAATTACTCTGGTAGCTGTTGCGCTCTTTTATACCTTCTTTGGGTGATCTGTCATGTGAGTAGATGATAAAACCTACTAGTGGGTGTAGTAGGCCCCTATTGACCCACATCTATGGGGCTTATAGCGACTAATAACACCTATTTAACAGCCTGACAACAGTCTAATCGGCTGGGGAGGTTACAAATATGCAACAATCTATTGGAAACTAATCCCCCCTGTTGATAATCAGTTATAAACTGTAGCATGCAATACATGGGAAAAAAATAGAAGGGAGATTATGAAATCTGAATTTGGACCCGTTCAGGTTGCTCTAGAAGCCTTTCTCTGTAGGCTGAACATGAACTCCAACAGGCATTTCACACATGTTGTTCTTGTGATGCTGGTGGTCTAGATCTGCTCTAAATGTCAAAGGTCAATAAAATTTCATTTTATAAAATGTCTTAATAATAGTGCAGACCATCTCTTCTTCTCTTCTCTTCTTTTCTCTTCTCTTCTTTTCTCTTCTCTTCTTTTCTCTTCTCTTCTCTTCTCTTCTCTTCTCTTCTTTTCCAGCTTTTAATTTAGCTTAATGAGCCCCACAGTCATCAAACATGCAAATGTGTGAAGTTGTGTTAAAGAACCACAAATTAATTTAGATGTGATGTGACACAAGGCCTGAACGTGTTAGTGTTAATTTGAAAGTATTTTCAGTCACACTGAATGCAGCGGGAGGAGAGAGGTGTGTGATATTTGATAGGAGGATAGGATTAGTCAGGGGGGTGTGAGGTTTTAAAAGGGGCTGACAGATGAAAACTATCAGGGAACAAGTGTGAAGTGACTGAGAGTAGAATAGAATAAAGGAAGAGAATGGGAGGGATGATAAACGGATGAGGATGGATGTCTCTTTTTTACCTCTCTATCAGGTGTTCCCAACTTCTCTCTGCCATGTGGGAGTCATTACTCAGCGCTGTCACTTTAGGAATGTGTGTGAAAACGTACACATACACACACACACACACACGCACACACACACACACACACACACACACACACACACACCTAACAAACCATGTTACTGTCCAACATGAAAGAATTCCTGCGTCAGAGGTCTTTAAAACCAGCAGGAAAACAGTTGGGTGCATGTGTGTCTGTGTGTGTGTGGATTTGTCAATTTGTTAGGTTCCTGATTCATGAAGGAGGCATTACACACACACACACACACACACACCGAACTCCTTTGCAACAGTGTAGGCTTCGTTGTGCAAAACAATGATTCTCCACTCTCTCCTTGCATTCAACAAAACTCAACATAGCTCAAATATTTATTTCAAAGCCTCAAAGCAGCCAGTGTTTAATAACTTTATATGAATAATGCAGATGGACTGATAGATTTTGGGGTTATGGTAAGTTCCGGGAAATGTCAGGTTATTAGGTTTGTGTTGTCACTAATAAAACAGTCTCATGACCATTATGAAAAAATCGGTTTGAAACGACAGTGTTGTTGTCTATTTGGGCTGTGAATGCATCATTTGTATGCACCTATAATCCATTTTCCACATGTTGAATTTCAATTTAAAATGTGCACTACCCCTTTTAGAAACAAAAGTCCACTCTTGTCTTATTTAGAGTGTGGATAGTGAGAAATAAAGTGACAGTGTTGCATGAGGATGTGAAGATCCTAATAAAATTGTCAGCTTTACAAGATGCTGTAGGCATTCTCACTCCTAACTCCTCCAATACCGCTGCTCGGTCAGTGCTCCTCGGCATCGGAGACCGACGCAACTGGGAACCCCTCTTGCGTTACTTTTGGATGTGTCAGGAACGGTGTGTCAATATACACTCGTTACATGCACAGTGTCCTTTCAAAATAAACTTCCATTTTCACAGGAACTTAGGTTTAGGCAGCACAACCACTTTTAGGAAACAGTTATGGGTGACGTTACCTTCACGTGACTACCGAGTGACTAACTGCTCACGTGACCCGCGGTTTTCAAATCCTTTGTCAGGCAGTCTTTTATTTATTTGATAAGCGTGATTCAATATTTCCATATAAATTTGGCCCAACACAACTCCATGGCTGGAAAACACAATTATGTTAGAATTGGATGATGATGATGATAAAATTAATAAGGTTGTTGATGTGAGCTGCTCGTCCGAACATGCCACCTCCCGGCTCTGATGTCCAATCAAACTTCTGCGGTGCCTGGTGAGTAATCACATTTTTCAGGAGGTGTGCGGCGCGGCCCTCGGGCACTCTACAAGCTTCGCGAACCATCTCTGCTCTGCACAAGCGTTTCCACTGAAGTATACTGCATATTAGGCGTAATAATGCTGCGGGTGGGTTTAAATTGGAGTTAGTTGAATATGTTGCATACAGTCGCTAAAGGGTTCCTATGTGCGTTTATTATCCGATGCCGAGGGGAACCTACCAATGGTGGTATTTGACGAGTTGGGAATGAGAACGGGTTGGGTTTTTCCGCAACCACCCTCATTGGGTGTGATTTCAGGATGACGAGCCTAATGTTTGTTTTTTTCACCCAAACATTAACTGTTAGCATGTTAATTGCATGAGTTTAAGAGCATGATACTGTTAGCATTAAGCTCGTAGCACAGCTTTGCATAAGTAGTCCGAAAAACTTAGACTGAAGAAGATAAGCCAGTTTGACTGGGAGGTTGAAGATAAACGCTTGGTAACAACAACAGCTGCGTGTCTGCCCTTATGAAAAAGTAGTATACTTCAAGTTTATTTTATCAAGTAAACTGAAGTAAAGTTCAAGTATATTTCCCAACTATACTTTATGTAGTAAGCATACTTATATCAATATACTAGTAGTATACTTTTAAGTGTACTACTTCAATACTTCTTGGGACTAAATTGGCCCACTTTTTAGTTTATAAAAGTATACTTTCCTATATACTTGTCAGTATAAGCCAAGTATACTTAAGTGTAATTCTGTTAAGTATATCTTTGATAAGTACCTAAAAATGTAAACTGAAAGCATACTCTTATTTTAAGTTTAAAAGAAGTATACTAATAGCACACTTGAATAAACTCCTTTTTGGTAAGGATGTTCAGGGGCTGGACGCTCTAAAAGACAAAGCCAGAGAGTCAACCTGAGCCTCCTTCCCACATGAGATGGTCTAGCCTCATAGAAACCTAAACTATCGTGCATTTGGGATATACTGGATTATCCATGGTTTATCCTCTAGTGACACTTCTAGTGAGCCAAATTGTCAAATATTTGGCTTATGGTAAGGATGTGCAAATAGCAAGGTCGGCATCTTTCATCCAGTTTTGCTCTTTGCTTCTCAAGGATGCTTTAGGCCCTTTTCACAGCAGCTGTTTTGACACGTCATAGCAGCCATTCCAGTCAGCACGCATGCACAATAACAGCCAGAGCCCTGTTCCACCTCAATTGAACAGGATACGGGCCCATAATTAATGTTAATAATTACACCTGTGTTTATCCTGCAATGACATGTCAAAATGGTTGCTGTGAAAAGGCCCTATTGTCTCAGAGTGCACAGGCAGCCACAAACCAGGTTTGTAAGAGCTCTTGTAAATCCATAATGTGAAGGATTATAGCTGTCACACTGGGCAATCTGGTTATAATTATAATTCTGTACTTGTTCCAATGTCACATAGATGACTCCTCATACTGTACATCTTAAAACCAAACTGTGTGCGTAGCCTACATGTGTGCCTGTTGGTGTCTACTGGTTTCAGTGTGCTCTTCCTAAACAAAGTTTTGTTTGGTCACTGGCTTCACTCCAGGGAAGATTCGCCTGCTGTTTTCTCTAAAAATAAGCCTTAGCTTGGCTATTGTTGTTGTGTACACACACACAAACACACACTAGGTTGTTGAACCTGTGGGGAACAATGCAAAAATGAGCACAAAGGTTCATGCTTGACTTTGGAAATTCAGTCTTAACTCGAGGTGCACTTGCTGTCCTCTTTTCCAGCACTTTCAGCCGCACGTCACCGTCATCATGAGTGGATGGTTTTCGTTCGTGTTTGCTCAGTGTCAACACGTGACACATCTGAAAACTACTACGCAAAGTATCTTGAAAAGGGATAGGTTTGACACTTTGCGCCGTTATGTCAAATTGTCGCTTTCATTGTTCCCTATAGAACAGTTTGTTGCTCATGGTGCCTTCAAATGGGGTTTATCGTGTTCACGAGAAGAGTCCATATGAACGCCCCCCTCTTGTTGTATTCATGACCTCGTGAGTGGAAGGTTTCTGAAAGCTCAGAGTTTACGAGTTGTGACTTGTTTGTTGACGTTGTCAGAAATGGGCGGAGGCCATGGAAGTAAATTTTTTCGGTACATAATAAGTGAATTTATTGTAATAGTAGTCGTATATTGCTTTTTTTTCGTAATTTTATAATATCTGAGGAAAATGTTGATATTCCCAACGGCCTCATCTTTGTCCTCTGTCATTGTGCCTTTGCATTTCCTGCATTATGTTACCAACTTACTGGCTTGCTAAATTGTTAACCTCTGTGGCTTCTAGACAGAAACAGTAATAGTGCCATTGCTTAGCATAACGTGTACAGGACTTCCCATGTTGTAAACACGACCTCACAAGTTTCATTCGAAGGCACCATAACAGAGATTTTATCCCATTTGCAAAGAGCGCTCAAACTCAACCTATAAAAGAATTATAAAAATGGTCTGTTTTGTTAGATTTTAGTTTTCCCAACTGTTTGACCTTGCATTAGTTTAAACTGGTTTGATGAATATAACATAAGAGCTCATGAGAAACAAAGTGAGGCACTCCAGACGAAGCATCCCCTGTTCGTGGAATCCCAACAAGTATTCCAGACTGAGGGTTTAGAGGAGGAAATGTTGTATATTGAGTCTCAACTGTACGACCTCATAAGGGGCCAGAGGGCTCCACTGGAAGCCTTCTCGCCTTTTCTCTTCCTCAATCAGTTTTTCCATGGCTAAAGACAGAAAGAGAGACATTCAGAGAAAGAGAGAGTGGGACAGTGAGAGAGACGGGGGAGTGAGAGTCAGAGGCCCAGTTAAGTCTGTGGCTTTGTGTTTTATGAAAAGAGTAAAAAAAGGACATTAAAAGTCAGCATTTTCCACCACGCAAGGGAATCAGTCAGCACACACACACACACACACACATACACACACACTTACACTCTTGCACCGAGTCCCCCAGCCTCCTATTATAAGGCTGAGTGGAGAGGAGGAATGGCAGCTTGTTTGTCAGTGTCAGCCGAGGTGGCTGGAGTCTGACAGAATCTATCAGCCTTACCTACGTGATCACACAAAACTAAAGCATTGTTATCTTTCTACTTTTTGTATCTACTTAGCGAAGTGACAGTTTCTGAAAGTTAAACATAAAGGACGACTGTGACATCAAGAACAAACAAAACATCGAATAAGATGCATACAGTAAAGTGACATGACGTGGTGTCCGTGTCCCAAATTGTTGTTGAGTTATTTTGAAGTTACGTTTGTGTTTGTGACGTGTTTTTCATACTTATGTTATTTTGTTTAGGTGTGTATTTTACTAGTTTATGTACTTATTTTAAGCCCAACCATGATGTTTTTTCTTAAACATGTTTGTTGCCTAAACATAACCGCGAATGTTTCACAGTAACAACATGGCGTTAAATGACATGTGAAAAGACGTTTCCTAAAATGCGTTCCTAAAATGCGTTACCATGATGTGCAGAAATGTCGTGCTGTTTATACGCCTTCCCATGAGATCGGGTCTTTCTTTTATCTTAGTAAACCAGATAGAAATCCGCTTTTTATAGCTCTTAAAACATTGCAGTGAAAAATAATAGTTAGCAGGTTTCTTTTCCTATGACAGCAGTAGACTCCTCTGCTTTGGTTAGACATCAGTGCATCATAATCAAATGACTTTATTAATGATCTGAGTGATGTATGGTGAATATAGGATTATCTTTAACTTGGATGTTGAGGACTGTTATTCACTTGTTCTGCTGATTGATGCACCACAGCTGAGGGAAGCACCCCTCAGTGTGTGCATATGTCTATTACGATAGATAAGGCATGAAATAGCTGTGTTATGCATACCAGACTAGCAGGGATATGTGCTCTGTGTGTGTGTGTGTGTCTGCAGCTGTTGCCTGGTGTCAGAGGTGAGTATCAGTTCTTTCACACTTTACTATCAGCGCTGAGTGAAACCTCTGCAACGCAACACACCAAGCACCCCTGGGGAATACAGGGCTCCACATTTAGGTTAATGTTTGTGTGTGTGCTTTTGTTGAAAGTGTGCGTGTGTGTGTTAAATGGCGGCGAGAAAGAGTGTATCACTATTATGAACAGGTTTTAGGCAGTAAGGGAGTAATGTTTGGTTATTATTATGTTGCAGTTTATGTTTGCTCAATAAAATCAAAGGAATGGACAAAGGGATGGTTCATCATCCACCCATATACAAAGTTAACTTTGTTCTCATTTTTGTCACCTTAGAGAGAGAGAGAAATGATAAGAAATGACAATAATAAATCAGCATAATTGTAGTTTTTGGATAATTACCCTTGTATATCATCATTACAAGTTGCATTTACGTAAAACATCTTTATTACCGCCAACTTCTGATAAATGATTCGCTCCAAACCAGTTGATGGAAACGCATCTGATTCGCATTTCATTTATTTTCAAAACTTTTCTTAAAATTTGCTTTGGAAACATGACTACAGTTTGGACAATCAAAGCAGCAAATCTCTAAATACAAACACAGACAAAGGGTGATGTATACATCATTTAAACAAGCGGTACAGACTGTGTCTGCTCTGTCAGTCATCGCCAGGCTTCTATGTCTGTGGTCTACATAGTTTGAATGAACTTTTATCATCTGAACTGCGTCTTCGAGTCTCTTATTTTTGTGAGTTTCTTGGCAGGCTATGTATTTGCGGTTTTGTGTAGTTTATATGTATGTGTGTACATCAGAGTCTGTGTGTGTGTGTGTGTGTGTGTGTGCGTTTACGCTCTTGTTTTTGTTTTCCTCGCTTCCCTCCATTTCCCTCCAATGGGCTTCCCTTCTTTCCCTCTCTGTCTCCTCCCTCGCTCCTCCCTTTATCTCCACTGAGAGGAGAAAGCAGCTGCAGATGGAATCAGATCTAGCTCTGTGGATGTGTGTGTGTACATGTCTAGGAGATTATTTACTGCTCCAAAGAATGTTCCTGCAGGTCAGATTAGACTCAAATACCAGAGAGATGCTCTGCAACGGATGCAGGGAATTAAATTGTTGGTTTTTACTTTGGCTTGCCTGTGCTTTCCATTTCTGTTCTTCTCAGTCTAAACGAGCTTTGTTCTATAAGGTCAAACCTAAAGTCTGATTGCCCCCCCTAGAGACACGGCGATTATAAAATGTTATAATAGGCCACTTTTCTGGGAATTTATAGAGCTCTGAAGCTGCAAAAGTCAGACCTCCAGCATGCCGTCGCCAATCCTAAAAATAAGGGTGCGTCTCACATTTCCCTCCAGTGTGACCTGCTGTCACTAACACACACCATTATACTTAAGCTCACACACATCCTTTACGAAATGTAGAAAATGTAGATGTTAAAATGTACAGCTGTATATGTTTTGTGTATGAATCAAGGCCTGACATGATAACTCATTTTGTTGGACGATATATTGTCCCAGAAATAATTGCGGTAGATGATATTAATATCATTTAAGACCATTTTATGATTCTGATTTAAAACAATAATGCACGTACACCCTTTCAAAGAGCAAATAACTTTTAGTTCTTGAGAATATTCAGACATTGGAATGTGAAAACATTTTGAAATATCCTAAATAAATAACCACACAACCAAGATAATAAATAAACTAGACTTGTGGGCTCTGTTAACAAATATTGCATCATATTAAATATAAATATTATAATTTAGAGAGGCATTCAATTCAGCAAAAATGTCAGCAAAAACGGTCTAGGTGATGTCCATATATCGTACGATAAGTTTATAACGTAAAAATGATAAAGTTCATGTCCATATGATAAGTTGATAATGTAAAAATGATTGATGTCATTCCTGTATATTGTACAATTAAGTCGACAACGTAAAAATTATCAAGGTCACATCCATATATTGTGGGATAAGTCTTTAAAATAATTATCTTGACAGGCCTATATGTAACATACAATATCGTCTCTGGAGCTCTAAACTATATACAAACCATGCACCTTAATGCTGTCTTGCTGCACATTGTGGATGTTAAACACATATTTCATCCACATCAAATGCAGGTTTGCACATGCTCAATTTCAGTTCCACTTGTGTGATATTCATATTTTTCCTCACAAGGTTAAGGTGCAAATTAAAGTGTGTGTTGCCAGGTTATTGAGCATTAGGATCAGGAGGCCAGAAAAAACAGTTGCTGTTTACATTCCTGTCCATACCCTAAACCCCTTCAAAGTGTATAGCTTACTTTTGATGTTTCCTCACCTCCTTCTTTACTATTTCCCCCCTTTCCCGCCCTCTTCCCCCCAACTCAGACAGGGGCCTATATCCTCTGGCACACCCCAAAGCCACATGCTCACACACACAAACTGTGGCCTGCTTCCTGTCGGCGGGGAGAGGCTGTTTTTACTGCGACTCCATTTTGGCGGAGAGGGCTAATTCCTCTGCTGTCTGGCTCCGTGTGTGTGTGTGTGTGTGTGTGCGCGCGTGCACTCACATGTGCTTTTAAACATGTTTGTGTCTCTGCCTGCTCAGCTTCTGAATGCCTTTGGTGGGAGTTTAGGCAGTTAATGGGATCAAACTCATATGTCAGTAATTGTATGCAGTACATTATCCCCACGGGGTAGTTAGGCTGAGTTTAATGTGTACAGTGTACACAGAGAGCAGACTGCAAGCGTAGTAGAGGTGAAGTCTTTACTCTGCATTCATGTGAAGTTGTAAAACAGCATGTAAAAGCGGTGCTGGAAAAGTTTTGTCGGAAAAATGTTATTCTAGACTTCAGAATCTCATCCTGTGTGGTTATTTGTGTCATTATGAATGTTAAACAGAATGATGCTGACGAAGCATTTTACATGCTGAGCAAAGCCCTTTCCTGGACAAACAAACTAATGGGTTTCTGGATGTATTTGGTACTTTTGATGGCTTCCCCCCCCCCCCAAGACAATCCCTCGTAATATATGTGAACAAAAACAGGAAAGCAACACAAAAACAAACAACTGGATATCCCGACGGAAAGAGTAACATTAGCCTTTGTAGTCAATTTAGTTTCAGTTCAGAACAGAAAAGTGCATAAACAAAATCAAGGCCTTACTAGATGATCATATCTTAAGCGGAGGTACACTCACACACACACACCCCTGTTGTGACTGTCAACAGTGTTGTCTGAAGCCATACACTTTAGACATTTGGTTTGTATTATAATGCTACAAACACCAAGGTCGTGCTGCAGAAAAACAAAGGAATAAGCTTTTGACCCAGAAACCTCTAGAACCCCATGTAGTTATGAAATATGGCTATTTCATAATCATCCATTTAAAGAAGATATGAATGTTATACTGTTTTGAAAACATGAGGTCTTTAGCTTTCAGAGTACATAACCCAATTGTATGTTGTTCAAATGATGTCTTATTACTAGGGCTGTCAATCGATTCAAATATTTATTTGCGATTAATTGCAGGATTGTCCATAGTTAATCTCAATTAAGCGCACATTTTTTATCTGTTCAAAATGTACTTTAAAGGGAGATTTGTCAAGTGTTTAATACTCTTATCAACATGGGAGTGGGCAAGTATGCTGCTTTATGCTAATATATGTATACATTTATTATTGGAAATCAATTAACAACACAAAACAATGACAAATATTGTCAAGAAACCCTCACAGATACTGCATTTAGTATAAAAAATATGCTCAAATCAAACTGCAGCCCAACAGGCAACAACAGCTGTCAGTGTGTCAGTGTGCTGACTTGACTATGACTTGCCCCAAACTGCATGTGATTATCATAAAGTGGGCATGTCTGTAAAGGGGAGACTCGTGGGTACCCATAGAACCCATTTTCATTCACATATCTGGAGGTCAGAGGTCAAGGGACTCCTTTGAAAATTGCCATGACTGTTTTTCCTTGCGAAAATTTAGCACAAGTTTGGAGCCTCCCTTGCAACAAGCTAGTATGACATGGTAGTGCATTCCTTAGGTTTTCTAGTTTAATGTGATAGCAGTATCTTCACTCTAGCTTTAAAACTGAGCCCGCTACAACCGCTGAAAGATCGATTGTGTTAACGCAAAATTAGTGGCGTTAACTTTGACAGCCTTACTTATTACGCAGCATTTAAACAATAAAGTCTATAAATATTGATCAATATTTGTTGTTTTTATTACTATTTCAATATTTTTGAGAGATTTATGTCATTTTTAACATGGCTATATGGAAATAAGTAGTTTTTATAAGTAAAACTCCTAGTAAAGTCAACATGTAAACAATATACATGGCCAAATCATTGAGACCGCCTGAGTGCATCTTTATGAATCATAAATGTTGTATTTTAGTGTATTTCCATCACATTTATACAGTTACATAGTTACAGTTGTTTTCAAAGTGTAGGAGAAGACATTCAGTTGCATCATTGTCTATGGGATTTTTGGTTTTGATGGTGATATTTACTTTGAAATTTAGATTTTATACTAGGTGAGGATGGAAATCTTAATTTCTCCTTTATTTCATCTCCATTTTCTCTGGAATGGTAATATTGTTTAGTTTACTTACAATTGATTAATATCCCTTAGATTCTTACCTTTTAAAGGAGACCAGATATATGCATACAAGCCTTATGGTTAAGGAGCTATTCCTGATTCATTTTGGATATGTTATTTTAGGCATTGTTTTCTCCAGAGGGATAGGGCTGCTGAGGCTTTGGTTCATTTACAGTGACCCTCCATAGCATGTGGAGGTGTACTTGATGTACTAGTACTCTTGGCACCATTGGATGGGATTGTCTGCTAATGCTGCTATGCTAACTTAGCATGTCATATTCTGGTCTACACTGACTGACAGAGCACAGACTGCCCATTTCAAGATGTAAACAGTCAACTCCTCGCTTCTATCAACAAGTCATAGTCAGGATTAAGGCCTTCAATCACTGCAGAGTAAACACCACACTCCCACATACTGTACTCACATACACACTCCCAAACACACACATGGTTTGGCATACATACAGACACACGCTTCATCTCACATCTCAGCGGAAGTTTTCTCCAATTTGAGGGAAGACGTTTAGACTACAAACATTTCTCTGGCTGTTTCATTAACCCTGCATTCTTCACAGTTGTTTGGAAATGCTGTATTTTGGTAATCGGTTGCAGATGTAATAGTTGTCGTAAGTTCATATGAACTCTACTTGGATTGCCTTTATGTTATTTCCCTGTCCTCTCAGTTATTTTAAATTTGACATAATTCAATAATGAAGTTTGCATATATTTTGCATATTCAGCTGTCTTTTTAAACCATTCAGTGATGTGGGGGTCAGAGATACTGCAGCAAATATATTAAAACTGTACCAGGAAATAATGTGATCTATATTATTCTTATCTTACACTTATAAGATACATCAAATTGTGCGCAAAATCAATTCATAAAATAGCACAGATTGAGTGACTTTTTCCTTTAGTATACTTTGCTTAAAACGTGATTTCAGAAAAGTCAAATTAGTATGAATATGCTTTCTGCAATTTTTCACAAGTTGTGGGTATATGTACAGTACATGTTTTTACAAACATTCAGGGCCAAGTACTGGTAATTAGGACCTCTGCAATAGTTTTATCTATGTGTTTGATGTATGCTGATGACACACAAGGGATTAATCTTCCCTGTATTTGTGTGTGTTATTAAAGTATTACATATATGTTGCTCCCAACAGATTCCTTTCATGTGAAGGACCTTGATCCAACCCCGACTATCAGCCTGCAAACCAGCCTGTGTGACAACCAGCATAAACACACCAGCAGGACTGTCATCCACCAAAAGCTGAAACATACATTCTGCGCATTGAAAACCAGTGACAGTGACGACATACAGCTACTGAAGCAACCTGTACGATATTTAACTGGCCTGACCAGACAGAGGAGCAGCCATGTTGATCATCTTAGCCTTCATCCTCCTCTTCCATCTGGCTGCAGCCATCCTCCTCTTTGTTGCAACCATTCACAATGTGAGTATATAAGCCAAGAAAGGCTGCACATTCGACACAGAGCAGGGCAGTACGGGACATTTTTTCATCATTTTAACCATCCTCCCTGATGTAGGCGTGGTGGGTGGTGTCGCCAGCCGGACGTGAGGTGATCTACGCTGACCTGTGGTACTCCTGTAACTCCACCTGCTACCCTGTGGAGAACAGCCATACTGCTGAAGCGGGTAAGACAGTGTGTAGCTATTTAGCCTATGTGTGTGTACTGTAAAGTGTTGTGTTTGTGTATGTAACACCTCCTCTCTCCTCTTTTCCCCAGCCTATCTGCAGGCCGTCCAGGCTACTATGATCCTGGCCACTATTTTATGTTGCGTCAGCTTCTTCGTCTTCATCCTTCAGCTCTTCAGGCTCCAACAGGGGGACAGATTCATTTTCACCGCTGTTATCGAGCTATTGGCCTGTAAGTGACACACACACACACACACACACATACATTAAATGCAGTGTGCTTAAGTTGTTTTCACAGTTGTTGCACACTTTTAGATCAGGACTATGTTGAGTCCCAGTCCAAGTGTTAGGTACAATCTGTAATCTTCAACTTTCCTCGCATTGATGAGAAGATAGCAGAGCCTTTACTCTCATTGTCTCTCCTTGGAGTTATTCGGTATTTAGCATTTTGACTGAGAAATGTCATCGACTTACCAAAAGACATGAAATCAAATATGTTGTTCACTTTATTGGTCAACCAGGGCAGATGCAACCCTGACAGCCAGTAAACAATGACAAAGTGCAGAAAGCTTCTCAACACTTAACACTCCACTAACAAATGCTGCTTCATTATAATATACACTATTCATTTTAAGAAATTGCAGATCTAAAGCAATCTGATCTACCTTAGTGATGCACAGTTGGCCCTTTCAGATTGGAGCTGACTGTTCAAAGGCAATTGAGGGACAAAACCAGTTACCCAAAATTCCCAGTGTTGGTGCTAAGATAAACTAACCGGCTGCTGGCCCTAGCCTTATATTTAACAGGCAGATATGAGATTGGTATCAATGTTATCATCTAACTCCCAGCAAGAAAACAAATAAGTGTATTTCATCAAGTGTCTAGGGCTGTCCTTGACCAAAGAAATTCTTAGTCGACTAACACTTATACGATTTTGTCGACGAATCGATTAGTTGATTTAATCGTCAGATCTGTAAAACTGAGTTTCTCCACAAAGAATCACGCAAAAGCACCACTTTAAATCTTGTGTTTACCAGAAACGTGCTCATAAGGTTGTAGGAAATAAATCATTCAGCATGAAAAAAGCATAAAAAAATGACTAATCAACTAAAGAAATCTTAGTCGAAATCAACCGATTAGTCAACTAATCGACAAAGAGGGGACTTAAAGTGTCAAATTATTCCTTGAAGTGGAACCAACGAGGCAGCAGGAGGATGATTGAATATTTCAGAGTCTGAAATGAAATTCTTTCTTCAACTATCAAGTGTAATAATTTCTGTTGTCCTCTCTCCTCCTCCCAGCTCTATGTGTAATGATCGCGGCGTCCATCTACACGGCTCAGAAGCAGAGCTTCCACGTGCCCAGTCTCCATGACGGCTCCTACGGCTCCTCCTACATCCTGGCCTGGATCAGCTTCCCCATGACTCTCATCAGCGGACTCATGTACCTAGTGCTCAGGAAGCGCAAATAGATGTGACGGGCCTGACGTCAAGCACAGGCATGCAGATATTCAAAAACAGGAACACTTGGACACATAAAGACATACACTTTGCCTCGACAAACATGCATTCTCTCTCTAACCCTTAGATTTTATAATAACATCGGAGAAAAGGAAATACACCACAAATCCACAATCATTTCAGTGTCAGATTTAGAACCAGAAACTTCACCAGTAAAGCGTTCAGCAGCACATTTTTGTCCACCTTAAAGCCCCAAATAAGCTTTATCCTTCCTGAATGTTCTCACTGAATGTGGCAGAGATGCACCAGGACTCTCCAGACACCCAGTGTGTTCAATTGACGTTCACTTGATTTGAAAAGTGTAATCATACTTTTGCCAGCTAGGTCAACTGTGCTGGATAGATTCATTTACATGAAGTTGAGGTCAAATCTACTCAATATAAATGCAGATCAGCAAATGCACCACACATGCGCCTTGCTGCATAGAAACGTGCATTGCCACGTTTAGTGAGAACATGCCTTCACTAATCCTCTTCCTACTTTTTAGCCACTACACAGGACATGAGCACTGTTCCAACATACTGATTCGTCTCCTCCTCTTGTTTCATTGTGTCTTAGTTCCTACCAACTCCATTCATAGGAAATCTTGGAAATCGTCTGAAATATATGATCACGAAGGATAAAAGTCAAAGACAAGTGGGGAGATTTGTCTTACTGGGACACAGCCCCCGGACTTTCCAAAAGGGTCCATACTTTTTTTTGTGAATCTATAGTCAACGGAATTTATTTTGTACATATTTGCTGTGTATGTATAGTTCAGGTAATTGCCATAAGCTTATTTCTAAGACTCAAATACTAAAACTATATATACAAAAAGAAAAAAAATAGAGAATCTTATGTTAACCATAGCATAGAAGTGTAGTGAGGCACTAGTTGAGGTATAATATGTAGGATTTTAATTCGTCGTTTGTATTCTTCTGTTACTGACTTGTGTTTTAATGGTGAAAGAGGAACCAATGATGTGCTGTGATATTCGGGATTTCAAATGACAACAACATGCAAACTTGAAATAAGACTGGACATTTCTTTGTTATTATTGTGTTCTTTTTTTTGTTCACAGCTTCACAGAGAAAACAATACAAAAAGCTATTTATTGTTTAAAACCACTGTTGTGTATTTTAGCATCATGTGACTGGGGATGTATGAAGTAATTAAGTCTTTCCATATGTTTTCCCTCTCTGTTCATTTGGTCCCTTACTGAAACATCTCTAACACCCCTGTGCACATCTGTGCTCTGGCATTTAACAACAATAAATGTGTTACTGTACTGTACCTGCCACCAATTCCCAGAACTACTTCTAATTTCAGCTTTTGTGGAAATATGGAGATGATGTTTTCCTCTATCTTAGTGTTAGTTTGGGGGCTTAACAGTTAAAGGTGCAGTGTGTAGGATTTGGCGCCATCTAGCGTTGAGGTGGCAGATTGCAACTAGCTTAAACTTCCCCCCTGTGTGCTAAGCGTGTAGTAGAACTAAGGTGGCCAACGCCAAAGTATGAAAATGGCCCTCTCTAGATCCAGTGTTTCATTTGTCCGTTCTGGGCTACTGTAGAAACATGGCTGCCGTATCCGTGAAGAGGACCCGCCCCCAATGTAGATATAAATGGCTCATTCTAAGTAACGGAAACACAACGATTCGTATTTTCAGGTGATTATACACTAAAGAAAACATATTATATTGCATTTCTGCCAATAGATCCGTCTAAATGTTACACACTGTTCCTTTAAGGGACACCAGCGGTGTATTAATGCATGCAGCTTGGACTTGATGGATCCTTCAGAGGTGCACTGGGTTGTTTTGTGATAGGAATATGTTCACATTTGGACCACAGAGCCTGGTGGTAACTTACTATCGCACCAATAATAAAGGTTCAGGGAAAAGAAATGGAAGTGAAGATTTTGCTCTGCTATCTCAAGATACTTGAAAATGATCAAAACAACATATCGAAGGCCAAGATTGTCATGTTTGTTGTTCATACGTTTTGTGAAGTTGTCATCTTAAGAGTGTTTAACTAAATAATAAGCCTCCTGTTTGCATGCAAGTTTTTGTCTTTCAGCAGATCCCTTTTTAACTTATGTTGAGATGAAAAGTAAGTCACTGCAGGCTGAAAAAGGAGATTTTTTTGGGGGGGGGGAATGCAGTTTATTACAAATTATGTAAAGTTTGTATCTATTTGGTTTAGCTTTGGTGATTTCAGAACAAATCTAAATGTATACTCTTGATTTGGAATTGGAAATGTTTTGGTTTATGGTTATGATCATTTTTCCTGTAGTCTATTTTATGTCAATGTAGATTTACTGTATGTTAGATAGTGTAGATCTTTACAAATACCCACAGCACCACAGTGACAAATGAGCATATGAGTTGTTGAAGCCAAACTGTATTTATGGGGATTTGTTTTTTTAAACATTTTTTAAATAGTTCTAATGCTTATGAAGTATTAATTCCACATTGATTGAGAATCTCATGTTGCTTTATAACGGGGACATGTTGAAATAGTCAATGTTTTAAGAACTTAAATTGGATTTGTTTTGGAAATTGGAAACATGTTTTGTTAGTTTTGACATCGGCTTGTTTCTGCTTGTTACAGGCTCCTTTGCTTCTATTATTTTAGGCAAATTAAATCACAACATGCTATTAGTAATTATGACATCTGTTGTAACATGAGTGGCTGCTTCTGTAATCTGTAAAATTTCACTGTGTTTTCATGTATTCACCTCAAACTAAAATGTTGTCTGCTGTTGACACCCAGTGGACTGATAGAAAACTACACAATGTCTTCATGATAGTTTTATGGTTTCAGGCTAAGGAATAGACTGCTACGAGCTCCTGTCAAGCACTCCTGAAAAGAATGAACTTGTGTCATCTTGGTGAATCCTGCTGCTCTAATCTCTGAACGACAGAATGGGCAAATTTCCAACTGATTCAGGAACAAAGACTCATCTCCCCTGCCAAAATGTATAGGTGCTTATTTTTTTCCTCCTGTTGTGCCAATCCATCAGATGTAGATCTCAATAAATGTATTTTACAATGAATATTTGTTTTGTGTGTGTGCCCAATCTGTCATTGAGTAAGTATCCATCTATACTCATTATACACTGTTATAGTGCCTGCTTGCCCTCATCCCCACACCTCCACTTGTCTGCGGAAAGCAATATTTCACTCTTCCATGCTGCCGTGCGAGATTACTTTCTTTATTTTCAGTGTTCAAAAGATAAAAATAATCTAGCAGAAGAAATAGTCTGTCTGACATTCATAGCAACTTGCTTCACTTGTAATGAGGAAGTTTACTATTTATGTCACCCATCAGGCTATCCTTGATCTCTGAGCTTGTTTTGTTTGTATTTTTGTCATGCATGTTACTGTTGAATTGCTGTGAAAGTAACCAGTGATGTGCCAAGATATTTGGACTATAAAATTAAAAATTAAAAACACGCACTTTCACACATTTGGAGTTAACAATCAAAAAAAACTGTCACCGTTGTACTGATTTTACACAGCTACGGACAAAATGATAGCAAAACAAGCATATTGCACCACACGGTTCTTAAGAGACACAGGATTGGTGGGTAGAATATAAGAGTAGCATCCATCCATCCATCCATCTGCAACCGCTTATCCCGTTAGGGGTCGCGGGGGGGCTGGAGCCGATCCCAGCCGACATTGGGCGAAGGCAGGGTACACCCTGGACAGGTCGCCAGTCCATCGCAGGGCTGACACATATAGACAGACAACCATTCACGCTCACATTCACACCTATGGGCAATTTAGAGTCCACAATTAACCTAACCTGCATGTCTTTGGACTGTGGGAGGAAACCGGAGTACCCGGAGAAAACCCACGCTAACACGGGGAGAACATGCAAACTCCAAACAGAAGGGTCCCAAGCCGGATTCGAACCTACAACCCTCTAACTGTGAGGCGCCAGTGCTAACCACTGCACCACCGTGCAGAGTAGCAGTAATGTGTAAAATGACATGATGTTAACACACTCCAGTCCAGTAGGTGGCGGTATGCAGCTTAAAGTTGGTTGTGATGCGCCAGAAACTGAGAGAAGAAGAAGCAGCAGCAGCAGCATAACATTGCACTGCACTCACAAATGATATTATATCCAATTTGAAGTCTTTTGAACGTAGAAGCTGTTTCAGTAGGTGTCTTGTACAGCAACGCCACATAGTGCACTAGTTATTAGTTTAGTAGCTCTTCGCTAGAGAGAGGAATAAAGTGCTAAACACTTCAGCTACAGGTAAGCTAACCCTCTTATTAGCAGTGAGCATGTTTTGCAAACTAACCTATTGTTCTCTCCAAACAAACAGCTACTTTACCTCCTAGTTGTTGTTCTCCACTTCACAAAACAACGCTGTCAACATCAATAGAGAGTGACATGTGATGGTAAAGTGTCTGTTAGCCTGCACAGATAACAATGTTTCCAGTTGTTGACTGATGACTGTGGAAATATATCTTTATGTCAAAGTAGTGTTAAGGTGTTTTGAATTTGGATAAGAATAGGGGTGACTGGGGTGTAACAACTTAACAATGTTAATACCAACAGAACATTTAAAGCTGCAGTAGGTAGAAATGGAGCAAATATGATATAAAAACAAAACATATTTATATCCTGACAGTAGTGCATGAGATGGGTAATCTGGAAAACAAAAATCATGTGTCTCTGTGTCCTCCGGTGCTCCTAATGGTATCTGCAAGATTTCACAGACCGGAGGAAAACAACCAATCAGAGCCGAGCTTGAGCCTTGCCGTCTCTGAGCAGCTGTCAATCACTTGCAACACTTGTTACTGTAATGCCTATTTCTCACCTCAAATGTTTTCAGAAACATTTTGTACTGTTTAGCTGTAAAATGAGAAAGTTTGTGACCCGGCAGCCATGTTGAGATCTGTTGAGGAAATACCAAGCGCCGCCCTCCAGCCGGAGAAAACGTTCTCATTTTACAGCTAAACAGTACACTACCAGATGTTTCTGAAAACATTTGAGGAGAGAAATAGGCATTGCAGTAACAGAATATGGATTCATGTTTGATCAGCGCTGCCTAATGACCGTTTGATCAGAGTTCACGAGTGATTGACAGCTGCTTCTGTTGAATGAACAGCCCAGATATCAGCCAGATATGTGGCAGTGGTTTAACCGGGCAGAGGGCAGTGAATGTGCTTGTGTGACTATAGGAAAACGATAGATGGGAGACATTTTTCATTTTTATTCAGTAATAATAAATTCTCAACTGTATTCCGGCTTCGGACATCTTCAATGACGTCGTTGGTCTGAAATGATACGCGCTTCGATACGCGCTTCACAGAAAACTTCCTGGATCACTCGACACACGCTCCGAAGCCTCGGCACAGCTGTTAACATCACTACTAGATTTTCTAAAGCCAGAAAACAGAGCCACGAGGAGGTGCAGAAGTCTAGCTATCTCTCAGAATGCTTGAATTACAATATGCTGAAAGATGATGCCAAAAAGATTCTGCCTCCTCCAGGTTTAATCTAAATGTGTACATTTCTTTCTGTGTTTCTGTTGACAGCAATTTGCAGCATCAGCGAAGACGTTAAGGACTTCATTACAGCACAGAGCGGCAAAGAGGAACACAGACAATAGAGGTGGGACAAATAACCAATATGGCAACAAATCACACTATGGCCTTTTAAAGCCTCGTGGACTCATTGATAGAAACTTGGAACACAATAACTTCTATGCAAGGGTAAAGGTGAATTGTTTGTTTACTTCAGACATTTAACTCTGAACTGTTGCACTCTCTGAAAGTCAAGCCTCTGTTCAGTTTGAGTAATAGCACACATTATGTTCTTCATGTTGTTTGTGTCAATGAGGCTAAAACTCAAAGCATTTTGATATGCTGTTTGTTATACAGAGAATATATTTGTAAAACTAATGTAAACCCCAATGCAGTGAATACATTTTAGTAAAAATATCTCAATTTGAATGGTTACTTTTACCTCTTTTGTTACACAGATATCTGAACAGTAGAAGCCTCTTACAATATACAGTAGCATATATTACAACATTGTGTGTACCCTGATATTGTTATTGTGGGCAACATATTGTACAGTAATAACATTGCATCACATCATAGAGTTACTCAGCTCTGAGTAAGAGTCCAATAATGTAGGAGTGAAACGAAATTAAAAGGCTGTTGTTATTGCCAGGTGATGGACTGATGAATGTCGGCCTTGTACATTCTCTGACACTCCCCAACTCAACAAAACCGTCTGCATGCAGCTTTTGTCTTGACAGTACACTGCAGTAAAATATGTCAGATGCTCAAGATCAAACTCACAGTCGCAAGGGCAATAAAAGACCAGCAAGGAAGGTAAACCCTTCCACCAAACCCAAGAGACGCAGACCTTCCTCTCAGACACTAACAGACCGCACAAGGGTTCGAGTGGACATTGGAAATGCATTTAAAAGGTGGCGTGCGCTGAAAGCGGCAAATGGATTGAAATCTGATGCAGAAGTGGCCCTGAATCTGCTGGATGCGTGAGTTAACCCTCCCAACAGCTTCATGATTGCAGATCAGCTTCATAAATGTTTGCAGCTTGCCAGTTTGCTTAATTCAAAGTGCTTTACTAATAATATGATCTACACGCATACAGCTGCTTTTGTTTGTCCAGCGTCCGTGTGCCCTGCGGCTCATTTTGTTACTAGCTGGACGAGTCAGTCAATATGGTTGCGGAGTTGCATAAAAGATGGATCTGATGGGAAGGATCATGTGATCCTCTGAAAGTATCGTGTGAAGCTGAAATTTGCCGGCAGGAGAAAAAGTGTCCTTCAACCCAAATTGTTGCGGACGATCGCATCACTTCACATTTTTTATGCAGTATTTTGAAATGAACTTAATAACTGGCTTGTAGATCGCACAGCCGTTTCTGAGTCTGAGGCTCAGGACGTGCAGTGAAGTGTCTAAAGAAAATTCTAAATGTACTCCGTTACCAGCTTTGCTTTGTTGCTGATCTCTGCGGAAGTTTCTCATTGTTTTTTTGTTTTTTTTACTGCTTCAAATGTTTGTCGCTCCAGCACATTTTTCTTCTAGGCAGTCAGTGCTTGTTCAACTTAATGAAACCTGTTTTGTGATGCTTTCGCAAATGGCTTGTCAAGATTGAAATGCACACTTTGCTTTGCTGTTTTCTCTCGCACGCTATACTACATTGAAAACTCTTGTTATCGCACCACATTTTGCCACTTCTCTTTACAGCAGGTTATAGAAAGTGTATTTATATGATGCTTCAAGGTACATTTGTTATGTATTATATTTGGCTTATATAGTGTGATATTACTGGGCTTATACATGTGTTTTACTTAGTGTTGTGCTTCAGGCTTATACTTCTGATTTCAGCGTGTTAAAATGAAATGATGGGAAATGCGATGCCTACAGCACGCTGGTTCTGTTTGGAACAGCTTTAATGTGACTATGATCATAATGCACAACAATATCAGTAGAAGTATTGTACTTCTAGACATTAAAGCGATGGTAGGCAAAACGTTTTTGGCATCATTGGGCAAAAATGTCATAATAACCTTCCAGCGTATTGTAAATCAAGTGCTCTGAGAGAAAACTAGAGTTCTGCACCTCCTCATGGCTCTGTTTTCAGGCTTTAGAAAATCTAGCCCATGGTGGGAGACTTCCCAGGTCATTTCAGAGAGAGAGAGTTCCTAACATGAATCAATACTCTGTTACTGTAATGCCTATTTCTCACCTCAAATGTTTTTCAGAAACATCTTGTAGTGTCCTGTTTATCTGGAAAATGAGAAGGTTTGCTCCGGTTAATGGGCGGTGCTTGGTATTTCTTTAACTGATCTCAACAAGGCTGCCGGGTCACAAACTTTCTCATTTCACAGCTAAACGGTACACTACAAGATGTTTCTGGAGCACCGGAGGACACAGAATCACATGATTTTTTTTTTCAGATTACCTGTCTCATGCACTACTGTCAGGATATAAATAACTTTTTTTTTTTTTTATCATATTTGCTCCATTTCTACCGACTGCAAACAAACGTTATCAACTGAATACCTACAGTAGTAAATCTTGACATTCTGTGTTTGTCTGTCTGTTTGCATGCAGAATGAAGAGGTTGCCCTCCAGGTCAGCTTCCCCTGAAGACAGTGATAAAAAGATTAAGTTCTCCCAATCTGAGGTGAGAGACATTATTGTGCGATTATTAAATGTATACTTTTTCTGTGCATGGTTACATTCTGTAAATGCATATACCGGATTATAACTATAATCTGCAGTTACTGAATGCAGCTCTTCCATATGATTGCGTATATGTGTGTGTGGTTCCACAGGTCGAAATGTTGATCGAACAGGAGGTTCACACTGCGTTGAAAAAGAAAGAAAGCAAGCTGCAGGGTTTGATAGGAACTATTCAACAGCTGGACCGTGCAGTAGACTATGGAAACTCCATGAAAAAACTGGAGGTTGGTGGAAGTAGTGTGGTACACATTTTGAACTAATTCTGCATTGAATTGACAAAGTTTCAACTCTACGGGGAGTTTGGGATCGTCAGAGTTAGGTAGTGGGGGTCTAATGCTTTAATTTACTTTTTTCTTACTGCTAAGTTCTGCTAGTATAAACGCATGGCTTTTTCTTTGTTCTTTCCTTTTGTTTTTTTTTCTCCTTCTTTTTGTCTTTTCTTACTTAATTTCCTCATACCTTAATTTCATCAAGCCATTTTAAAATCAGTCTTTTTCCTTTTTATTCCGCCTCGGCCCTTTCTAAATTTAACAGCTGCGGTTTAATCTTTTAAGCATCCATTCTTCACCATTAAATCCACTTGAATTGTACACAGATGCCTACCATCCACATTTTTGTTATTCTGCCATTTCTTATCTCTTTAAAACAAAAGAACCAAACATGAATCTATTGTGCGTATGTCTCAAAGCCGAATTGGCGATAACAAATACCTTAAACCCATTAAATCTCTACAGAATGTTCCTCTCGTTCTCAGGCTCGGATTAACACGGTAACCAAGAGGACGGAAGAAGTTATTGCCTACATGACGAAGACACAGAAAAAGGTTTTTTACTCGTGCAGTTAAATTTTTTTTAAATATACAGTATGTTCAAACACAAAGCAGTGAAAAAAATCTTAATATAATCTTTTTGTCCGGTTTGTATGGTAACTTAAAGTAGAAAATGTGATGATAGATACACCAGATAATAATATTTGAGATGTAAACACAACAAACTCTCGGTTTGCCTTTCAGAGCCCAAACTCTGAAGTGGAAAACATGTCACAGTGTAAGAGCCCAGCAAAGCGTACGTGCGTTAATGAACATTTTCATTTGTGGGTTCCATAAGTATTCATTCTATGCAATTTTATTTTTCAGTTGACCAAAAGAGCATGGAGTGCGTGGACAAGAGCGGAGAGCTCTCTAAAATTATGGTAAATATGCAGTTATTTATCTTGGAATAACCCGTTAAATACATCTTATAAATGTCTCCTTGTTTAATCAGCAAAAAAACTATTTTCACACAGGTAAGGTTTGATTGTAGTTTAGACAATAGTTATTAAAAAGAGTAGAGGCTTTTATGGCCATGTATGGCCAAAATTGGTTATTAGGCTATTTAATGTTGTGGCTTACGCTGTTTTGAGTAAAATAAAAATGGGGTAAACTTTGAAGTTGATCAATCCTTTCTGTCCAGGAAACAACAAAAAAGGCACTAAATGAGATCCGTGCTGATAATAACGGTAAGATGATTATTATGGCTATCAATCAATTAAAATATTGAATCACTTTCACATGATGGTCCATAGTTAATCATGATTAATCACACACTTTTTATCTGTTCAAAATGTACCTTAAAGGGAGATTTGTCAAGTATTTAATACTCTTTATCAACATGGGAGTGGGCAAATATGTTTCCTTTATGCAAATGTAGTTATATATTTATTATTGGAAATCAATTAACAACACAAAACAATGACAAATATTGTCCAGAAACCCTCACAGGTACTGCATTTAGCATAAAACAATATGCTCCAATCATAACATGGCAAACTGCAGCCCAACAGGCAACAACAGCTGTCAGTGTGTCAGTGTGCTGACTTGACTATGACTTGCCCCAAACTGCATGTGATTATCATAAAGTGGGCATGTCTGTAAAGGGGAGACTCGTTGGTACCCATAGAACCCATATTCATTCACATATCTTGAGGTCAGAGGTCAAGGGACCACTTTGAAAATGGCCATGCCAGTTTTTCCTCACCAAAATTGAATGTAAGTTTGGAGTGTTATTTAGCCTCCTTCTCAACAAGCTAGTATGACATGGTTGGTACCAATGAATTTTTTAGGTCTTGTAGTTTCATATGATGCCAGTAGCTTCACTCTAGCTTTAAAACTGAGCCCACTACAACCTAAAAAAATGTAACGTTGTGATAATGCATTAAAGAAATTAGTGGCGTTACAACAAATTTGCTTTAACACGTTATCATCACGTTAACTTTGACAACCCTAATGATTATATAAATATATAAACAAGCTGATGTTTGAATAGCTCAAGTTTAAACTATCTAATGTAGCTTCTGGTAACATTATTTTGCCACACAGTGAGAAAAACTGACACGATAAGCTGTTATAATGACCCAAATTAAATAATATGAGTCAGTGAGTACATGAATTAATAACCACATCCTTTTGTCCTACTCTTTCCTGTCCCTTCCTCTGTTACTCGTCACTGCACATAATCCGTGTTAAGCTTTGAAGGCTGCCATAGCCGATTTAAGTGAGGAGCTGCCTCCTCCGGTTCTTACCCCATATGGCTCTCCTGACTGTAAGGTACGATGCGTCATTATTTGATACACTTTTCAAAACATGCCATGCATAAATATGTTATGTGTCGCTAATAACAAAAAAAAAACCTACATCTGTTAGAGTTTATTCTCACTGTTTACGTGTATATTGTGTCGTGCCTTCATTTACTCACATTGTTATGTTGTGTTATTGAGGAACTTCTCCGGTTCATAAAGAAAGAGCCACAAGATACAGAGGAAATACAGAACTACGTTGAGGAGTCCAAGCAGTGTGAGGAACCAGGGGCTAGTAGGGTGAAAGTAGAATGTGTCTCTCCTGGCAATATCAACACTCCCAAGCACACAGACTCAAAGCAGGTAATACACGCACTCTAACACTGACCCACAGTAGTAATTCACTTGACTGTTTGCAACACATATTAATCTCCACTGCCTTCCCCTCCTTTTTCTGACCCTAAGGACGAGCTCTTGTTTCCTCCTCTCCCCTTCCATCCCTTCCCCTCCACCCTGAGCATGGAGGCGGCGTCATACAACATCCCCCAGAGACCAGAGGTACAAATGGCTCTCATCAGGAACCCCGCTGGCCTCTCTGTGCTCTGGGACGTGGCGGAGAAAGACCCCAGTGCGCCACCCATGGATAGTTACGGGTGAGAGATAATGTGTTGAGTAGGCAGGTTTCAGCCCTGCTAGCCACTGGATAAAATCACCCTTCTGAACCTTGAACCAGACTGTAGTTATACACTAGGACTGTCAAAGTCAATGCGATAACGCGTTACCACAAATTTGTTTTAACGCCACTAATTTCTTGAATGCATTATTGTAACTTGCGACTTTTCGGTTGTAGCGGGCTCAGTTTTAAAGCTAGAGTGACGATACTGGCATCATATGAAACTAGATAAATAGCGCTCCAAACTTGCACTACATTTTGGCGAGGAAAAACTGGCATTGCCATTTTCAAAGTGGTCCCTTGACCTTTGACCTCAAGATATGTGAATGAATATGGGTTCTATGGGTACCCTCGAGTCTCCCCTTTACAGACATGCCCACTTTATGATAATCACATGCGGTTTGGGGCAAGTCATAGTCAAGTCAGCACACTGACACACTGACAGCTGTTGTTGCCTGTTGGGCTGCAGTTTGCCATGTTATGATATGAGCATATTTTTTATGCTAAATGCAGTACCTGTGAGGGTTTCTGGACAATATTTGTCATTGTTTTGTGTTGTTAATTGATTTCAAATAATAAATAAATACATATATTTTCATAAAGCAAGCATACTTGCCCACTCCCATGTTGAGAAGAGTATTAAATACTCCCTAGACAAATCTCCCTTTAAGGTACATTTTGAACAGATAAAAATGTGTGATTAATTTGCGATTAATCAAGGTTAAATATTTTAATTGTTTGACAGCCCTAATATTTTTTTAAGGGACTGCCTCTTTCACTGAATTCGTCTCATTCCAGTGTCTCCTCCAAATGCTGCTGTGAAATGCATCACCACAATGACGTCTTTTAAATGTCTGACCGAAAGTCCAAAACCCAGACGTATTCAGTTTTGCGATTATACATGGCAAAGAAAGCATCAAACCCTGCCATTTGAGAAGCTTTAAACTGAGAATGTGTAGCATTTTTTTCTCACAATTTTGGCATGAGAAAGGACTGAAGAGGGTAATTGATTATTAAAAGCATTGCAGATTGTTTTGTGTTGATCGACTAATTGATATATCGACTAATCGTTTCGGCGTTAGACAGCGATATCTGAGGCAAGTAGTGCGCAAGCTGGTGACATCTGGCACATTAGAATTAGATCTATATATATTGCCATCATTGCTCTGCCTCTGGGATAGGGGTGTCATGATTTGACTTGATTTTAAGGTCACAATTCGATTTTTGATTTATTGAACATTTTCTTTTCTATGCCACTATTCTGTCGTGATCCATAAAGATCATTGGTTTTATGCCCTGACAACCGTCATTTACATTTTCAAATTCTTCTTTAAAAAGAAGGCTACATGGTAAGTAGGATATATCCACCTTATTTCTTTTGGAATGTACCACACTAAGGCCATATGGTCTCATTTAAATAATGTATTTAAAATGTAATAACAATAACTTATTTTACCAGTAGTGCTATTTTGATTGTGTTTTTTTGAAGGCCGACCGTTGCGTCGCATCGCCTTTGTTTTGGCCGACAAGTTGCACTTGAACACACCGCAAAGACTAAAGCCAACGGCCAGTTAGCAAATACGTTCTGTGCCTGCGTGAGATGAAATAACTCTCCTCACCAGCAGGTGATGTTAGCCTGAATTCATCATTCAAAAGAGGGAACCCGGAAGACCTAGGACTGTGGAGATACAAGCCGTTGCTATGATATGTACATGAAACGAAGTGGCCTTTGCCAACTATCCTCTTGACTTTAATCGTTTGCTTGCTTTCTTCACTTCCGTTTCTCTTCTCGTGCACTGAGTCGTTTAAGCTGAATAACCAATCGGAGTGATTTCTCTCACCGACGGGCTCCGCCAGTGATTCAAAGTGCTGAATCGGCCAAAAAACCTCAGACACATGCAGACTAGAGCCGACGGCAAAAACTAGGCGGACAGACGCTCACCGACGGCCCCAAACTGTCCGACGGCCGACTGGTGGTTCCTGACCGAGAACCAGCAGGCGGGTCGTCCAGCTCCGACGTTTTCATTTCTGCTCGCAATCTTCCCATATGGGATGCTATGGGAAAATGATTCCACTAATGTTACCTGCTTTTTAGCAGGTGTTTTAGGGGCTGCTGCCGTCTTGTGCAACTCTCAGTGCCATACACTTCTCCCACTTGGCTGCGTGACTCGGGAGCTCAGAAACGCGGTGGTGGTTCTATACTGTATTACCCAAGTTGAAGTAAAAATCAATTTTCATTTTTAAACATCGTCCTACACCATATATTCAAATTAATTGATAAAATTGATTTATTACCCAGCTCTATTCACCAGTCAATTGGGAACAAATTGTTAATCACAAAAACAAAAAGAAGAGCCACTAGATGGCAGACGGGTACTTTACAACAACAGCTTGAGTTTCCTCACCTGCAGAAAGCCACCAGATTCTGTTAATTTCATTCATTCATTCATTCGTTTACGACAATATGTCCTGCCATCTTTGTCGTGTTGCCTTCACTACAGCTCTCTTGTCCTTTTTAGTCTTTTTTTAGTTACTCACTTCTTACGCATCCTCGTTTTCTCTCTCCGCCCATGCTGCAGAGTCTTCATGACTGTGGAGAAGGTGAAGGGTAGCAACGTCTTCCCAGATTGGACTACCCTCGGTGAGGTGAAGGCCATCCCTCTGCCCATGTGTGCGATGATCAACAAGTACAAGCCCGGGCATAAGGTGTGTGTCGCTGTGGTGGGCAAGGACACGTTCGGCCGGTTCGGACCTTACAGTAAAGTTGTAACCGCAGCCATACCTGAAAAGACGACACAAGTGGCTACTTAAAGAGGGATTTCCCCACTTTCCACATGAACAAAACTATTTTCAAGTGCCTCAAGGTTGATAACAAGGAAAGCATCGGGAGGATACTGATTCCTTTTTTTTGGTTGTCTTTGGAGACAATGTTACCTACATCATTTTTTAAGTTTTTGAGCCATAATTAAACAGTTAATTGTGAGTTATCATTTCACTTTGAAAAAATTAGATTTCACAAAATTTTAGTAATAAATAAATGTTGAATTTTTTAATGAGCTAATAAAGTTTAAACATATGTTCGCTTTGATAATTTTGTTGTTTGTAAATTTTGAAGTTTTATTTTAATTTTTTAATTTCTTGCTTCTCTGTTTCATATAATGATTTGAATGCTTTGGATTATTTGGCTGCTGGTCAGGCTAAAGCCATATACACCACCAACCTATAATATCTCACGGAGGATGCTAATGTTGTATTTGAAGATTATTAAAAGTCTGGAGTCATTAACTGTCAATAGGTGCCCAACCTAATGTGATGTAATAAATATGGCGATGCCAGTGAATACACTGTAATACCATAATCTCTGTGATGTGTTTTTGTTTGTCGTCACATAATTCACGACTCACACCTAACGTACAATGATTGATTGTAAATTTGAAGCTTATTTCTCTGCTGAAATTCGGCTCTCATCAGATGCAACCTTTGAACAAATGATTTGTGATTTGTGACCCTAAACTGTAACAATTATGGAAGCAAGCATGAATTTGAATTTGCACAGTAACACGGATCAACCCACAAGCGGCCGATAGAGGGAGGTGTCGGCTTTGCACCAGTTAAATACAGCTGAGGCTGATGAAGTACAGCTGCTTTCTTTCAGGTAACACCATTGCCTTTCCTCTGTGACGCCATACTTTGCATTGTTTACACAGAATGCATTTTCTTTCAGTTCACATGTACACACTAAGCTATGATTGTGCTGCTCCAGATGTTTCCTTTTCCTGCTTGATAGAGCTCTGCTCTCTTGCCAGCTGGCAGCAGTCAACGGTCTCCTCACTCTCTCGCTCTGCCGCGAGGTCTTACATTCAGTACGTGTAAGTGAAGAAGACAGGACACAATCCCCATCAGTCACAATAGAGGCTTGGAATACTCCGTCAAAATTGGGTAGACTTGTGAGCCCGACTTGCAGACCTGGCTCGACCTTAAAAGACCGGTTCACCCACATAGTGGTATCCAGCCCTATATCTGCCATTTCCTCTACAAGATGACCTCTAAATAATGACGATTAGCATCCAGTCAGCATATGATGTATTTATATACATACATACATGCAGTATATGTATAATGTATTTAATAATTTTTTTAAAATTTTTCCTATGAAGCCAGGTTTGGTCCTCTATAGTTTTGGATCTCATTGAATGTCTGTTGCTGACCATGTACCGAGGGGCCTGTCCTATTGGCACAAGTTCACCTTCAAGGGTCCCAGACCCGCCTGCAATCCTGAACTGGATAAGCAGGTATAGTAAAAACACATAACGCATAAGAGGAATACAGACAAGAGACTTTCAGCCTGTTTTTAAATGCAAGTTTTCTTTGAGTGAGATCCAGTTAGTTTTGCAGCTCCAGAGATTCCATAGACCGCAAACCTCCCAGCTTGATCCACTGGACCAGTAACAGGACCAATGAGACAATCGGATGAACAATCTGCCTTGTGGTAGGTGCCACAGTCACCCGAATACCAGCTTGAACACACATATACTGTATGTAAAGGGCACATCCCAACTAACTGGACCCTATCAAGACCAATCTAACTCTGACCTAATCTGATTTAAGTTTTGATCCGGGCCTGATCAGATCCTGGGCCGGTATCATCAGTTAAGTTCAACTTAGTCACGCTCTCTTTGGGTTACCTGGCTTCACTGAGCCTTAACATTGGTGATCCTGAATAACCAAGGTGGTTAATTATGGCTCAGTTAACTCTGGTTTTCCCATCCAGCTACGAGCATGCTCATGTGAAAGAGGCGGAGCAGTTCATTACAAGCGACATCGGCCCAACCACAAATGGAGTACTTAATATCACATGAGATGAAACGGTAATATCTGCAGGAAAATTTGGATAGAGCGACAGCAAAAAAGTGATATTCAATAAGGTGAAATTTAGTAGAATAGAATAAGAAGCTGTAGAAACAATAGAAATCATTTCCAAATATTAAAAGTGTGTTAATTATTATGTCTTTCATGCAGATTGAGTACTTTTTACTTTTTTGTCTTATGATGAACAATCTATTATAAATATGTGATGAACATAAATTTCCACCGATGACGGTCATTGATTGGGCTGTTGGCAGGTTTTGATCTGATCCTCTGAAGTTAACCTAGCAGGTTAGCCCTGCAGCATAGACCCATAGACTGTATATAAGAAGTGGACGCACAGTAGTCACCATGACGTCACCCATTGGTTTGTGGACTTCCGTTTTGGAGCCTCGAGTTCGGGACTTTTGGCTGTCGCCATGTTGGATATTTGCTACCAGAAGTGACACGAACTG
This sequence comes from Sebastes umbrosus, assembly GCF_015220745.1. NCBI lineage: Eukaryota > Metazoa > Chordata > Actinopteri > Perciformes > Sebastidae > Sebastes > Sebastes umbrosus. The sequence goes on along the minus strand of NC_051282.1, from coordinate 8,137,835 downwards.
AGACGAAAACACGGACAACTCGACAACTGGCGACCTGTCAATCACAAGGTAGCCATGCCCTAAAGCATCCCCTGCTTTATGGTCTATTTGACTCTAAATGGGACCATAATTTACTAAATGAACATCATGCTGTATTGAAGAAAACTTGAAACTAGAGATTGAGACCATAAACTCATGTTTACAATGTTTACTGAGGTAATAAATCAAGTGAGAAGTAGGCTCATTTTCTCATAGACTTCTATACAATCAGACTTCTTTTTGCAACCAGAGGAGTCGCCCCCTGCTGGCTGTTAGAAAGAATGCAAGTTTAAGGCACTTCAGCATTGGCTTCACTTTTCAGACCCGTAGGTAGCCTACTGACTGAAAACTCAACAGAAAGACAATAAGCAATAACGTTTATGTTTCTCCTGGGACACATTTTTTTATTTCCCCTCTTTTGTAAATGTGATGCAAAACCAGTGGGCAAAAACCCAAGATGGCGACGGGCAAAATGCTGAACTCGAGGCTTCAAAACAGCAGTCCACAAACCAATGGGTGACGTCACTGTGACTACGTCCACTTCTTATATACAGTCTATGTGCAAAGCTAAAATGTATAGTTGACTGACTTGTGTTGTGTTTGTGGTTATTACACCTAATACAGTCACTCCTCCAGACATAGAGTGAGGTGTACTTACTCAGGAGTGGCTTACATTAGTCTTACCTGCATTATTCTTCAGAGCACATAGACTTTAGAGTTATCCTCTCTCCCACAGGCTGGAATATGTGTATAATGCATGTATAGATGGCAAAATATTTAACCATTTAGGCTCATAGGTTTCAAAGAAGGTCTGCTGTTGTGCTTGTGCTGTTGGTCAGGCACAGTTTGATATTATGCTGTGTATGAAGGAGTGGGAGTGCGACTGTAAAGGGAGTCATTAGACCCACATTGAATGCCTGTTCCCAGCATCAGCAATAGTCTGTGTGTATGTGTGTGTCTCCCCTCGACCAGCAGGACCCAATGGGGAAGCAAAGCAGAGTGATGGGCCTCCTAAGACCACTTAAAAACACAAGCCCGCAATCACACTGACACACTCATACGGGCACACACAGTGGCCTAATTAGAGCTGACAGCAGAGGAGAGAGAGCTTATGAAAAAGAGGGCGAGGAAAAAAAAGATGGTGCAGGGAAGCCAGATAGAAAAAGCAGAGGTGGAGCAGAGAGAGTGATTAGGGAGCAAATGCGTTCTTTAAAGTTTTAAAGTGAAGTGTTGGCAGAATGGTGACCTGCTTCCTGAGTCCCTTCCGTCCTGTAAAATGGATGATGTGTATGGAATTACCCCCTTTCGTAAATGTGTGCTTGAAGACACAGGTCAACTTGTCATCTTAATTTTGTGAGGGGGGATAGTAAATAAGACGCTTTCTGCCTCTGTCTGTCCCTTGGTGATGAAGGTCGATATTGCCGGTGTACCCGTCTGTGCCTCAACGGCGCGCTTGTGCCATTGAGAGCTGATATGTTGGCTCATGCCGTTCAACCCTACAGGCTTTGCTCAAAGGCATGGCCACTATTCTGGTGACTGGCAGATATAAATGGAAACTGTTTAAGCCAACTTTGTTTAAATTTGCAGGTGTATTTAGATCTTTTTAGGCGGAACACTGTCCTGCCCTGCCCTGCCATTTTGACGACCGCTAAGCTTAAAACAGTTACGTTAAGTTAGCTGGCCCGTCTGCCTGCCTTCGTCATGGATGTATAAAGCTGAATTCGTACTTTCCGCGTCCGTGTATCCGTTAGGGTCCGTGTGACCTTAATTTTGTCATCAGATGGCGTACGTGTAGGCTCTGTGTGGACGTCCGTGCACCGGCAGTTTGTTGTGACCACGCAGACTTGTCTCCGACGATCTACCGCGCATGTTTGAATGAGTCCTCCATGCGGACAGTATAAACAGAGCTACCACTCGCCCGTGGTGTCTGCACGTGTCCGTGAACGCCTCCGTTGGGAGTATAACCGAGGCTTAAAGAGAACTGGATACAGCATTGGAGGCAGGGCCCCGTTCATTCCTATGAAAGTTGCTCAGTGGTGCATGAAGCCAAAAAAAATAGACTGCCCAGTAGGAAATTACCCGGATCTTCTGGCGATCTTCTGCATTCATGGGGCCCATAGAGAAAGTGCACCAGCATTTCCTTTAACCCCACCTCCCAACCGCCCAGTCTTTGCTCGCTCACATGAACAACAGTTCATTATATTTAGGGAAATAACTCTGGATTTGACTATTAGTGAATTTTACAACTTTTAGGACCTACTGATTTAAATAAAGGCTGTGTAAGGCAATTTCTATTTCGCAATGTAAGTCTATGGGAAAAAGTCTTTCTGGGCCCAATGGCATCACATGACGGACACGGAAGTTGTAATTCCACGGTTTGGCCACTATGAACATTGGCTTCAAAGCCCAGCGCTCTTCATGGGGTTTTGGCCTGCACATAGAGCAGCTGCTCACACACCTCTTGAATCTGGTTGTTGGTTGCAATGCAGGTTGCGGTGACAGATTGGTTGAAATTGTATGTATTGTGTTTTGTGTGTGAAATTAGCGTTTCGTAGACGATTTGGCAACTTGGATGACGTCAGGCAAACATAGAAAACGTATGGATCAGTGTATGAAGATTATTCATAATAAAGTTTGAGGGCCATGCGAATTACGGGAGTTTCCCGGGAGAAACCACAAAACGGAAGGCCGCTGGGAGATGGCCTTGAAATACGAGAGAAACCCTGGAAAAACAGCAGTGTTGGCAGGTATGAATCCCACATTTGTGGCCTGAGGAACCTGTAAGGAGACTATGTAGAAAATCAGGGGTAACTGCACAGAGCAATGCCAGCAGCATTTCAAAACCTTAATCTAATGACATTGCGTCTAAAGTTGAGACAGGTTCAGTTTTTTTCCTGGACAACCCTGCATTGTTGCAAAATATTTCAGGAATGAGAGTCATCATTGTTTGTACACAGTCTCATTGAAAAGTTCCATGCAGTTAGCAGCACACCACTCTCATGCTTACAGTACAGCTCACAACCCACCTGTATTATACAGGGGGACATTTTTTTTAATATTTTTCCTGATACCAACGGTTGATAAGCAGCTAATATGAGCAGTAGGTTTTATATAAGTTGTCATTTTCTTGGTCATCTTTTGGTTATATCAGTACCCTGACTAATGTTCTCATAGTTTCACTTTACCGCTACAAAATCTATTTGTAATGAACTCCTAAAAGCAGTTGACTGCGGCAGTGATAATTTATTGGACAGTAGATGTGTCATAGTACAAAGGTGATATTATAGTCTTTTTATTGGTCCAAAGGGCAAAATACTTTTTATAGGCACTTGTAAATCCACTATTAGATGATGGCCTGATTTTTCTTCCTGCCTCCGTTAAAATCTGCTTATCGGAACAAAAATAAGACACACAACATAATTTTAAATGCACATGAACGATATAGCATTATAACTATACAGTATATGACAGCAGAGTTGCTAAGATCCTCAACTTGAAGCCAAAAGGACAGCTAACATTAAAGGGGACATATTATGAAAACTTTGCTTTTTCAGTGCTTGTGACACACATCACACGATCATGCGAGAATCGCGGGATAACATCACACGAAAATCCATCTTGTCAGGCTCCAAGTAATGCATTTGTGCTCGGCAAGCCAAATCACGGATCAATCAGGGTCCTGTAAGGAGCTACTGCAGCTAGAAGTATGGCTTAGGTGTGTGGGACCATAGTGTGAGACAACCGAGACGACACGGAGAGGCGACGGTTTGTTCTAAACAATAATGGCGCTCCTGAAGAGGTTAGCGTAGATGCTGCAATAGCTTCAGTTATATCGGAACTGGAGATTATTTCTTCTTTAAAGAAGAGCAAAGAACGTCACTGAAGGCTTCTCTCCATGGAAAAGATGTTTTCACTCTTCTCCTGACTGGCTTCGGTAACAGTTTGATTGACAGATGATTCATCCAATCACCTACCAAGTATTTTTTTTAAAGTGCCTGCCCTTTTCCAAACAGTTTCCAATTCTCAGTTGGTTCTGTGTAACAGACCATCTGGCGGGTGAGGTTATACCTAGAGTGCCTACCAACCCACATACTGTGAAATAAGACAACCCACTCGGTGTTTTTTGTAGGCTGCGGATCAGAAAACGTGATTTAACAAACCATTCCGATTTGGCTCCCCTTCCTATACATCAGACCTGGCAATACGTCATCCAGAGTAGGCTCTCATCACCACGCCTCTTTTAGGGGTAAAACCTAGACCTAATTCACAGGTTTGTTTTCAGTGAAATGCCATGTAAAGCCAGTCGAGTAGTCAGTGTGGACTCAAGTACAGAGCTATGCATGTTTTTTAGGGTAATGGAGTGTTGCTGTTACTGTCTGTTCTTGTATATTTATTAGTATAGCAGTGCCATCCTTTCTCTGTTTGAGAAATTTCTCTGTTTAGACCATACACAACACTGTGTTTAAGTGAGCCACAAAATCCCTACCCCAAAATGCAGCCCGGTACAGTGAACTTCTGGCTAATTATTAACAAAGGAAAGCTGCCAACTGCCCGGCATTAATGTATGATGTTTGTGTCAGACTGTGGGTCAATGTGCAATAAGTTTTCACACAAAAAGATAGACACATGAAACAGCCCCAAATGGACTTGGAGGCTGCTGTACTATGCGCTGCGTTCAAACTGTGCAGTGTTTGATTTTAAAGACAAGACATGTTTTTGAGTCGGTGCAGGAAATGAGAAATTTCCTTCCCTCTCTCTCTTTTCTTGTCCCTCCCAAACACACACAACACAACACACACATGCACACACACACACACACACACACACACACACAAACATTAATCTAGGTCCGCCCACCAGATGTTGGGCTTGCTCTAGCTGATAAAAGTTTTCTCATGTAATGTTGTTCACAAGTACACCGGCAGACATGCAACACGGTCTCATTTCCTGCAGCAGCTAACCACAGGTAAGACAACACTTTTGAATGTATCTGTGCCTGTTTGTGAATGTGTGTGTGTGTGGGTGGGGGCGGGGGGGAATATATATTTTATTACAAATGAATAGTCCAGTCAAATATCTTACATAGTGTTTTGGTAAAATCAAAAGCATCAAGAGTTGTTTTAGAGTTGTGAAGAATAAAAATATAGACCAAACAAACATTGTTTTCACTTTAAACAGAGTTTGTTAATGTGTGCCTACAGAAAACACTTTAAAAATGTTAATTTCTAGTTAAACTAAAACTGTTACAACTCTGCTATCTACGATCATGACTCATGACTATGATCCAGTGTGTATCAAATTAATAATTTACACAAGATAGATGCAGATCAGGTGTTTTTTTACTTTCATTTTCACGATCTAAGGACAGCAATGTTTGTAGCGGAGCATGGTATGTGTCCAAAGAAAACTTGCTGACATTTAAATACTTTCCAAATGACAGATTCACTGAGCCGACACTGAAGAAACAACATCATGGGGAGCCAATGCTCTCTCAGGAGGGGTAAAATAGAGGAAGATGAGTGTGACACACCTCACAAAATAAGAAAGAAAGATGAGGTTTCCACCACAGTGAGTAGAGAAAAGTCTCCCCTCCTCCAAAGAAGACCATCTCTGCAGGAGGAGGGAGGAGCCGTGAAGGAGGAGGAGACATTAGAGAGGCAAGAAGAAGAAACTTCCTCTGAAAAACTGGAATGTGAGACGAGCAGCGCTCTGGCACATGAATACACTGTCGTTGAAGTTAACCCCTCAAAGTGAGGCTCACATTAACACTAAAACAGTATTAATATGTGTATATACAGTAAATAACAGCTACTTCTAATACTAATAGTTACATGCATTGTTAACTGTTAACTCATGTTGTTTTTGTCATTTGTAAGTGCTTGCCTCTTTGAAACACCTGATCCTGCTTCAGCCAACACAGAGGAGAAAGGTGAGTTCAAGTCAATAGTGTCAAGAGCAAATCTTGATTTTGGTGATCATAAAATGGCAATCACAAAAAATATGCACATGTTTTAGAGGCCATTTTATTCTGCTGCATGCTTGTAACAGGTACCTGTGTCAAAAATGTGATGACGTGCGCAATTGTGTGTTTGTTATCTTTTTAAAAGAAGCTGCCTGGGTGGACAAGAACAGGGCTGATCTCATTCAGACTGTAAACTCAGTGATGCCAATAGCTGATGAGATGCTCCAGCAGAAGATAATGCATCAAGAGATGTACGACAACATCGAGGCTGCCAATACCAACAAGGACAAGATGAGGAAGCTCTTCAAGACCCTAACGTCTCCAAAAGCCAAATCGGACTTCTTTAGAATCCTCCAGAAATGGCAGCCAGAGAACTGTGGAAGTACGTGAAGTCTTTTTGATAAGTTGACATCTGTTAAGGTCTTTGTCTAAAACATAATGATACTACAATGTTTATAATGGTTAGTGTTGTAATAAACCGACTTGTGCAAACTGTAGACCGCATATATAGACGCATCTCCACTTCCTCCCACTGTACAAAAGTGAAGCCAAAATATCCCAGATACGGGAGCTGCCGTCTTGAGATTTTGACGTAATTTCTCCCTCACACACACACAGACACACACACACAACTGCCCCGACATCCATTTTATCTAAACTTTTGTTATTATACTGCTTATTTGCACCAACAAAACCAAAGCAAATTCCTAGTGTATACCTCTTACAATTGGCAATAAATACGATTCTGATTCTGATTTGAAGCCAGAGTCTGTACAGTAGTGAACATACATCAGAGTGATAAGAAATATACCTAACATGACAGAAACCATCTTTGGGAAACATTTATTTCACGTGTACTTTGATTTTTTAGTTTGGCCCATGTCCCATCCGCTAACATGGAGGGAGCGGGAAATATGACCTATACAGCAGCCGGCCCCCAGGGGGCGATTGAGATGTTCTGGCCTCACTTTTGGGGAGCTGTCATGTCATCCATCTTTATATACAGTCTATGGTGCAAACATGTCAGGTCGGCCATAAAATATTGATTCCAGTCTATTTGATGGCATAGCTTGTTGATAAAACAACATTGCAATTTTAAATCAAATGCTGAACATATTGAACAAACTGCATTGCTTATGCTTTGACAACGCTGCGCTCTTTCATTGCAGCCGAAGATGTCGTCAAAGAAGTCATCAAAAACCACAAAGCATATCTGAGGGAAAAATTCAGGTACGAGTTTGAAGGCACTGAAAAAGATCATAAGGAGAAAAAATCATTGGACAAAATTTACACAGAGCTTCACATTGTACAGGGAGAGAGCGAATGTGTCAATACAGAACATGAGATCTGGGAGATTGAAGATAAGGCGAGGTGTCAAACAGCTGAGGACATTAAAATCAACTGCAATGACATCTTCATATCAGATATCAGGACCGTGATGACAAAGGGAATTGCCGGCATTGGAAAAACCATCTCCGTGAAGAAGTTCATCCTTGACTGGGCAGAAGGGAAAGCCAACCAGGACTTGGACTTCATCTTTGTGCTACCATTCAGGGAGCTAAATCTAGTCATAGATGATCCGTTTAGCCTTGAGACACTTGTGAGAGACTTCCATCCAACACTTAAGAACATATCAGTTGCAAGAATATTTGATAATCACAAAGTTTTATTCATTTTTGATGGTCTCGATGAAAGCCAGCTTCAACTGAATTTCAAAACAACCCAAATATTGAAAGATGCCACTAAGGAATCATCAGTGGACACTCTGGTGACCAACCTCATCAGGGAAGACCTTCTTCCTAATGCTCTTGTCTGGATAACCTCAAGACCAGGACACGTTCAGCGCATCCCTCGCCAGCATGTATACCAGTGGACTGAGGTCAGAGGATTTAATGATCCACAAAAAATACAGTACTTCAGGAATAGAGTTGAGGACAAGGCAGTAGCTGAACGAATTATCAACAACATCACGATGTCCAGGAGCTTATACATTATGTGTCACATACCTATCTTCTGTTGGATTGCGGCAAAGGTTCTTGCGTATTTGCTGCGGAAGATGGACAACACTGGAAGTGAAGACATAAAGATACCCACAACTCTTACTGAGATGTACACACACTTCCTTTGCATTCAAATGCAGGTAGCTACCGAAAAGTACGACAACCAGGATGAGTCAGATACAGAGGAGATCTTCAAGTCGAATGAAGGGTTCATTTTTAAATTAGGCAGAATGGCATTTGAACATTTGAATAAAAGCAACATCATATTTACTGGCAATGATCTGAAAAGCTATAGCATCAACATAACCCAAGCTGGACTTTACTGTGGGTTGTGCACAGAGATATTCAAAGAAGAGAATGTGTTCAACAAGAAGAAACTCTACTGCTTTGTGCATCTGACAGTTCAGGAGTACTTTGCTGCCCTCTTTGTGTACCACAGTTTTGCAAGTAAAAAGATAGATTCCCTAAGCCTCAAGGAGTTCCTGCTCAAAGGGTCCGTGGAAGAGCTCAAGTCTATCTTGGATGCAGATCCAGTTGATTTACCTTTGGACGAACTGATGGAAATCTCGATAGCTAATTCAACTCAGAGAAAGACAGGAGAACTGGACATGTTCCTCAGGTTCCTCATCGGCATGTCCCTACAATCAACACAAGAGCTGCTTCAAGGCTTGATTCAGCAGGAAGAGGAGCACTCTGTGGTTGTTGAGGAAATTAAGAAGAGCCTTTTAGAAATAGATTTAGGGGACTGCTCACCTGAAAGATGTCTGAACCTCGTTCACTGCCTGATCGAGCTGAAAGACAGTTCCCTACACGATACTGTGCGGAAGTATCTGAGACCGGATCACGATCCAGAAACACAGCTCTCCCCTGTTCAGTGCTCAGCTCTGGCTGACTCAATTCTGATGTCAAATACGCCTCTGGATGAATTCAACCTGAAGAAATACAGACCATCAGCAAAAGGTATTTTTCGACTTGTCCCAGCTGTGAGGAACTGCAGAAAAGCAAGGTGGGTTGGTTACTTAAATAGTGGTATTTCTGCATTGCATGCAATCACTTTGTCAGTTTTTTAATATAGCGCACACAAGTACACGTTTATAATTTCCCTGCAAACTGTATCTGATCTTGCATGATTGTCTTTTTTAATTTCTTCTTCGCAGAATCTCAGGTGTGGATCTTGATGTTTGGCTTTGCGAAACAATCTCCTCAGCTCTTCGAATGCCAAACTCCGTGCTAACAGAACTGCACCTGACAAATAATTACTTTTTTCAGAAAGGTATAGGGATCTTGATTGATGGACTGCAAAACTCTCAGTGTAAACTAGAAGCTCTGAGGTTAGTAAAACTATTACTTTTAATTGTATTGTGTTGCTATTAGGGCTGTCAAAGTTAACGCATAATAACACATTAACGCAAAATCGTTTTAACGCCACTAATTTCATTAATGCATTAACGCAATCAAACTTTTGGAGGTTGTCGCAGGCTCAGTTTTATAGCAAGAGTGGAAAATGATAAAACCTAAGGAAACCATTGGTACCAACCAAATTAGCGCAAAATTTTGGCAAGGAAAAACGGTCATGGCTATTTTCAAAGGGTTCCCTTGACCTCTGACCTCTAGATATGTGAATGAAAATGGGTTCTATGGGTACCCATGAGTCTCCTCTGTGCAGACATGTCCACTTTATGATAATCACATGCAGTTTGGGGCAAGTCATAGTCAAGTCAGCACACTGACAGCTGTTGTTGCCTGTTGGACTTGAGTTTGCCATGTTATTATTTGAGCATATTTTTTAATGCTAATTGCAGTACCTGTGAGGGTTTCTGGACAATATAGGCCATTTTGCCGTAGTTGAAGTTCTATATTTCCAGTTGGCTCTCATCCTAGAGGATTAATACACCAAAAATTGCATAATGTGCACTCAGCCAGCCAAGCCAGGATGAGCCCCAACAAACAGGGACATTTACGAACCACTGCATCCTCTTTCAGTCAGTGTTGCCAACTGCTGTTGCTGTTATACATGCACTCATGTAACGCTTTTATCCTCTGTGTTTGTAGTCTCTCAGGTCGCGGTCTGGTACAACCAGACTGTGAAAAGATGGCATCAGCTATCAAATCAGTTCTCTCAAATCTAAGGGAACTGGATCTGAGTGGCAACCCGCTGGGAGGTTCATTATACTCTCTGCTTTCTGTTGGGCTAGGTAGCCCCAAACTGGAGAAGCTCAGGTCAGTCTCAGACTTGTTGTTCCCCAAAACACTGAAGTATGAATAAAAGTCAATTTTCTTGGCTATGTCATATGGCAGAAATTATGTATTTGTTCTATCAGTTGTGGATGAAGTACCTGAAAGCTTTTTACTTTTGAGTAAAAGTAGAAATCTAACCAGTAAGTTACCTTAGTGAAAGTTAGAGTAGCCTATTATAATATTACTTGAGTAAGTCTTGTAGTGTCTGATATTTACTGTACTTACGTATCAAAACTAATTTTCTGATATTAAATGTATTTAAGTATTAAAAGTAAAAGTAAAAGTAAATGCTGTTTAAAAAAAGCAAGGATTTTGAGATGTATAGGTTTATTCCTCTTAACATATACACCACCTTAAAAATGGTGGCAACATTACACCATAGGTGTATAAACAGAACTGGATACAGCGTTGCAGGCGAGGTCACGTTCATTCCTATGAAAGTTGCTCAGTGGTGCATGAAGACTAAATGGCTCAACTTCTGTCTGGAAAAGTTCCGGCGATCTTCCGCATCCATTGGGACACATGGAACACGGGCAGTAGCGTCCGCTCGGTCACATGACTCGGTCACGGGGTCCCAACGTCACGCCGTCGTCACGGCTTGCGCTGTCGTTACGGTCTGGGTCTCATTCACATGAAAAAAAAATAACTTTGGATTCGGCTATTAGTGCATTTTCCAACTTTTAGGACCTAATGAATTGAATAAGGGGTATTAGAGTGTTCCTACTGGGAAGTTGATTTACCTTAAAAGAAATTATCCGCTGAGTTACAGACGTCTCTTTCCCAATGTAAGTCTATCGGAAAAAGTATTTTTGGGCCCAATGGCATCACGTGACAGACACGAAAGTTGCAGTACCTCCGTTTGGCCACTACGGAAGTTGGGATCAACGACCGGCACTCTTCTTGGGGGCTTGCATTACACATGAAGAAAAACGACTTAAAGGATTTAAAGAACAAAATCCAGTTCTTCCTTCCCTCGTAGTTGCAAGTAGCATGTAGCATGATCTGACATGCAGCCTGCCTGGACTTGAGCATAAATCTAAATTTAACTACGACTTTGAGAGCACTTTGTTTGCACTTGCCCGTCACATGAACGATGTAACTCGCAAGCTAAGATCACTGATTCACCAAACCTGTTTGCTTGCAATAGTAACGAGTAACGAAGATGCTTAGGGGAAATGTATCAGAGTAGAAGTATACATTTTATAAAGGAAACGTAGTGGAGTAAAAGTGAAAGTTGACAGAAATATCAAAACACAGGTAAAAACAGATATTCCAAAAAAACACTTAAGTACTGTAAAGAAGTATTATTACTTCGATATATTACACCACTGTGTTCTATGAAGACACCATCGAAATCGTAGGAATAGTCGTGCTGCTAAAACATCTTTAAATGAATACTTCTTGATAGATGTATCATTGTTATGACAGCTCAATTACTATAAGCAATGTTTACCACATTAACACTGAATCAAATTACTGTGTAATGTAAAATTGTTTGCTAAACACCCCACTGTGTACTTTCATACAGCCTCTAGCTGCTGTCAGCTTGTTTTGTATCACAAGTCAGTTTGGTAGAGCTGGACAGTATGACCTATTTATATATGTCTAAATTTAACGTTGTTTTTTTTCATCTCTGTACCAAAAGACTGAACAGAAATCCTGGTCTTGCAAAAATCTGCAAGGAGTTGGTGACGGCATTCACATCCAACCCATGTTACCTGCGAGAGCTGGAACTGAGTTACACCAGTTTGAAAGACTCAGAAATGGAGTTCCTCTCTACTGGGCTGATGAGCACAAACTGTACCCTGGAGGTGTTGAGGTAAAAGACTGCATTATATCGCACTGCAACAAGTTGTAAAAAGTCTCAATTACAGCTGCAATATCATTCAAAATAGAAGAAAGAAGGAACCAAAATCCAATACATGTGAAGAAGTATGTAGGCAAAATTATGTCTGAAAAGGTGAAAGAACAAACATCAATTCATATCATTAAAGGAACAATGTGTAACAATTCGGGGGATATATTAGCAGAAATGGAATATAATATTCATATCTATGTTTTCTTGAGTGTATAACCATCTGAAACTAAGAATCGTAGTGTTTTCGTTAGCTTAAAATGAGCTCTTCATATCTACACAGGGAGCGGGTCATCTTCACAGAGTCCACCATGTTGCTCCGCCATGTTTCTACAGTATCCTAGAACAGAAAAACCAAACTCTGGCTCTAGAGAGAGTCACATTTTTACATTACCTGAAAGCCACCATGGTTCTCCGACACGCTTGTGAAACTGCGCTAACGTGAGCCGCAGAGTGCAAAACCGCGGTACCACCAGCCACCGTCTGACTTCCGTTGCTCTTAAAGTAGTGTTATTATGGTAAGGATGGCCTCTGAGCGTGGCGAAAGGCGTTACCATGGTTTTGCACTCGGCGGCTCACATTACCACCGTCTTGGAAAGGGAGGAGTGAGCGTAGCGGTACTCAGTTGGTTGCAATCTACAGCCACACCACTAGATGCAGCCAAATCCTACACACTGTTCCTTTAAGCCAGAAAAACTAAATTGTGATCATACACAGATAATTAATAAAACATCATGCTAAGTAAAGTTTTTCATGTGTACATGTTGTTCAAATATTCTGTTAAGCAATTCAATTATATTGCTACCTTTGTCTTTCAGTGTCAGTCACAACAGACTCACTGAGAAAGGTTGTGAGACGTTGGCCTCAGTACTCAGCTCCAAATCTTCCCGCCTGACAGAGCTGGACCTGAGCTACAATGACCTGCAGGACTCAGGAGTGATGGCGCTCTCTACTGCACTGATGAACCCACGCTGTTTGAAAACACTAAAGTCAGTGTAACGAATAGCTCTTATTCACTTTGTCTTTGCGAATTTGCTAATCCGGATTCAGCCTTTTGTAATTCACCAACACAACAAACGCACTGTTTCAGAGAGGTGTTGATTCAACTTCATGGGTATTTTGGAGGTTGTACTGCTGTTGAATTGTATTGCATCATACTTAGAACAAATATTTTGTCCACCTTATACCAGTGATATATCAGTGAGGATGGTGTAAATACATGAAGTGTGTGTGTCAAATTTAACTCTAAAAATATTTTTTTCCATGTTAAAGCTGCAGTGGGTAGAAATGGAGAAAATAGAATTTAAAAAAGTAATTTTTATAAAACAGTCACCCTATAATAATAATAATAATAATAATAATAACTTGGATTTATATAGCGCCTTTCAAGAAACCCAAGGACGCTTTAACATAGGCATAAATAAACACAACAAAAGGAACATAACAGTAGCTAGAGGCCATAGGCCTTGGTGGAGAGGTGGGTTTTTAGAAGTCTTTTGAAACTGTCCAGAGATGGTGCGTTGCTGAGCTCTATGGGGAGAGAGTTCCAGAGGGTGGGGGCTGTCACACTGAAAGCTCTGTCCCCAAAAGTTCGCATTTTTGTGTGAGGGATGGAGAGCTGACCCGTGCCTGAGGATCTGAGGTTCCGGGGCTGTGTGTATGGGTGGAGGAGGTCAGATAAGTACTGAGAAGCCAGAGCGTTGAGGGATTTGTAGGTGAGGAGGAGGATTTTGTAGGTGATGCGGGACTTGACCGGGAGCCAGTGGAGGTGGATGAGGATGGGGGTGATGTGCTGCCAGGGCTTGGTGCGGGTGAGAACCCTGGCAGCAGAGTTTTGCACATACTGGAGCCTGACCAGGGCTTTGCTGGGAACCCTGGACAGTACTCCATTGCAGTAGTCCAAACGGGAGGTGACGAAAGCGTGGATGAGGGTTTCCGCCACAGAGTCAGAGAGTGATTGCCGGAGACGGGAGATGTTTTTTAGGTGGAAGAAAGCGGATTTGGTGATGGACCTGATGTGAGACTGGAATGAGAGTGTTGGGTCCAGGATGACACCCAGGTTGCGGACTCCCCGAGGATGGGGAGAAAGAACAGCCATCAACGTCCAGATGTAGATCTCCAACCTTCCGGAGCAGGGCCTTGGGAGCCACAACCATGAGCTCGGTTTTGTTGCTGTTGAGTGTAAGGAAGTTAGATGACATCCAGATTTTTATTGCATTCAGGCAGTTTACAAGTGACTGTGGGGGTAGCTAGGTGGATGGTTTGGTGCTAAGATATAGTTGTGTGTCGTCAGCATATGAGTGAAAGCTGAGACCGTGGTGGCGGATGATCTGACCAAGGGGGAGCATGTAGATGGTGAAGAGGAGGGGTCCCAGCACAGAGCCTTGAGGTACACCATGGTTTACTGGGGCCGGGGTGGAACTGGAGTCTCTGATGGTGACAAACTGTTTTCTGTTTGTGAGGTAGGACTGAAACCAGGAGAGAGCTGAATCGGTGAGGCCAAGGTAGTCGGATAGGCGGGTGAGGAGGATGGTGTGAGAGACTGTGTCGAAGGCGGCTGAGAGGTCCAAGAGGATGAGGATGCTGATGTGGCCGGAATCTGCAGCGATGAGGAGGTCATTCGTGATTTTGATGAGGGTGGTCTCTGTGCTGTGGTGTGGTCTGAAGCCAGATTGAAAGGTTTCATAGAGCTCATGGTTGGACATATGTTGATGGAGTTGGGCGGCCACTGCACTTTCCAGAATTTTGCTCAGGAAAGGAAGGTTGGAGATCGGTCGGTAGTTGTTGCAGTCATCCCGGTCCAGACCTGGCTTTTTGAGGATAGGAGTGACTGAGGCCATCTTGAGGCTATCGGGTACCAAACCAGATGCCAAGGAGGAGTTGATGATGTTCACCATGATGGGGCACAGGGCAGGTAGGCAAGCCTTGACCAAGGCTGTGGGCATGGGGTCCAGAGAACAGGTGGAGGCTTTGGCCTTAGTGATCAACTTGGCGACCTGAGGAGCACATACAAGGGAGAAGGAGGAGAGGGAGCACTGAGGCAGGCGAACATCCAAGGGAGCCACGCCGAGTAGCTGAGATGTGTGACAGTGTGTGACTGTGTGTGACTATCCTGACAGTAGTGCATGAGACAGGTAATCTGAAAAGAAAAAAGTCATGTGCCTCTGTGTCCTCCGGTGCTCTTAATGTCATCTGCAAGATTTCACAGACCGGAGTAAAACAACCAATCAGAGCAGATCTGGAGCCTTGCTGTCTCTGAGCAGCTGTCAATCACTTGCAAACTCTGATCAAACGGTCAAACTAGGCAGCGCTGATCAAATATGAATCATTATTATTTTACTGTAATGCCTATTTCTCACCTCAGATATTTTCAGAAACATCTTGTAGTGAACTGTTTAGTTGTAAAATGCGAAAGTTTGTGACCCGGCAGCCATGTTGAGATTAGAAAATACCAAGCACCGCCCACCAGACGGAGCACAGCCAATAGGAACGCTCAATGGGAACACTCAATGGGAACGCTCAATGGGAACGCTCAATGGGAACACTCAATGGGAACGCTCTCTCTCTGAAATGACCTGTGATTGGCCAAAGTCTCCTGTCACGGGCTAGATTTTTTAAAGCCTGAAAACAGAGCTATGAGGAGGTGCAGAAGTCTAGTTTTCTCTCAGAACACTTGAATTACAATATGCTGAAAGGTTATTATGGATATTTTTCCCAATGATGCCAAAAACATTCTGTCTACTGCAGGTTTAAGTGTGTAAGTGCTTTGCTTTTTCTTCTTTTGCTCTGCCTCCTGCCCTGAAAGTGTCAACTTGTGTGATGTGTGGCGCTACATGTCAACAAGTCCAAAGGGAGAGCCTGATAAATGACTAATCAGGTTCATGTCATGTTAACAAGTGAAAATCGCTGCCGATAAGGGCATGTACCACACGCCTAAAATGTCACTTGTCTGATTTCTGTAGGCTGTCATTCTGTAAAGTGACAGAAGATGGATGTGTCGCCCTGGCCTCTGCCCTGAGGTCTGACCACTGCGGCCTCAGGGAGCTGGACCTGAGCTTTAATCACCTGGCGGATCACGGAGTCGAGCTGCTGACTGAAATACAGAGGGATTCACGCTGCAGTCTGGAGAAACTCAAGTATGCTCAAACAGGCTGTCTACTCACTTCTATCATTATTCCAAGATTCATTTGCAAGATTCACTTCATTTGTTTGATTTGACAGTATTTTTGATGTTGTCAACTGCTGTCCCTCTATTTCCCATCAGTGTGGACCACAATGAAGAATGCTGGTTTGACCTGAAGCTACTGAGACAGTGTAAGAATGCATTTATTTTTAATGAAATGCTAAAGCTGTGGTGTTGTAACACACATGCATGTTGCAGTAAGGCTGTTTTTAAAAGTCTTAAAATATCCTTCAAATGTGGATAAAAGGATATCATGTTAAGTGGAGGGCACTTATCTACATGGGCAGCCCGGTCGCACAAAAAGACGTGAATGACACGATAATGCCAAGGAAAAAGCGCTGTTTTGTTTTGTTACGTTAGTGACGTATTTTTTTGTGATTTGTTTTCTGTACTTACGTTACGTTGCTTCCATACGTATTGTAGTTCGTTTACGTACTTATCTTAAGGCTAACCATGATGTTTCCCTAAACCTAACTAAGTGGTTTGATTGCCTAAACCTAAAGGCCCTGACACAACAAGCCGATGGTCGGCCATTGGACAGTTTGGGGCCGTCGGTGAACATCTAGTTTTTGCGGTTTGTCCCGCACTTTCGGCTCCAGTTTGCATGTGTCGGAGGCTTTTTGCCCTAATCAGCATGTTGAATCGGCAGTGGAGCTCATCGGTAATTGGCTCTCTGATTGGCTGTTCAGCTTCAGCGAATCAGTGTACTAGTAAAGAAACGGAAGTGAGGAAAGCAAGCCAACGAGTAAAGTCAGGAGGGCACACACAGAGGGCTCTTGTCATTTTTCATCTTCATCTCATCTGATCATTTCAATACACAAATATTTTCACAACAACACGGCCATCTGGAATAAAGCTAAGTGGTGAGTGAGAGTGGTGTGAAAATGGTCGGCAAAAGCCGCTGTCTTTCATGTACGTATCATAACAACGGCTTGTATATCCGCCGACCTAGGTCTTACGTTTTCCCTTTTTGAATGACGAATACTGACTACTGTGACCTGCTGGTGTGGTGAGTTATTTCCTCACATGTAGGTGCAGGACGTCTGAAGTCTTTACGGTGTGTTCAAATGCAACTTGTCAACCAAGACAAAGCCGCTAGTTCTTGGATGTCGGCTTGGTGTGTCTTGGCCTTAAGTGAGTGGTTTTGTTGCTCCCTGCTGGTACTCTAGCTTCATACACGCGAGCAATATTCACGCCTCGGCGAGGCAAAATGTGACACTGACACGCTATCCTCTGGTGGACAGGCTTTGGCATGATATATGGTTGACCTGGGACTGTGATTCCGGTATCATTGTGCTATATACTGTTTATAGATTTAGAGTTTTGACTAGGCAAAATGACGTTGCAGATATCTCTAATGAATATCCTGTCTAGCTATTACATATTAAAACGGCCTGCCATGCTCACAAAGCAATAGAACTAAGAAATAGAACACTAATAAATTGTTTCTTCTGTCTTGATTGCAGATGCTTGTGATCTGACACTGGACCCTAACACAGCAGGTGTGACTGTGATTTTGACAGAAGAGAACAAAAAGGGAACATATGTTCATGAGAAGCAGCCGTATCCTGATGATCCAGACTCCAGATTCGACAACTGTCAAGTACTGTGTGAAGAGGGTCTGACTGGTCGCCATTACTGGGAGGTTGAGTGTGATTCAGCTGATGTTGGAGTGGCATACAAAAGTATAGCCAGGGTACACGACTATTCAAGGGAATTCTCTTTGGGAAAAAATGAAAAGTCTTGGTGCTGGTTTTCTGATGGGGACTTTTGTCATAACAATTCCCATCTGGAGTTTATGGGCCCCAATACACGTCGAAGTACGATAGGAGTGTATCTGGACTGGCCTGCTGGTATTTTGTCCTTTTTTGAGGTCTTTCCTGACACACTGACCCACTTGCACACTGTCCGTACAACTTTCACTGAACCACTCCATCCTGGTTTCCAATTTCAAGATGGATCCATTTACCTGTGTAAAATAAAGTAACCAAAAAGTCCATACAACACAAACCCATTATAGGATCTGAAACGGTCTTAAAAAGCATAAACTGTGACTTTGTCAATACCGTACTGATTTAGTCAAATAAAGATCCAAGTCTTGTGACCTGTTTAAAGGTTGAATACATTTTCTATGTCAAAGTATTGATGAAGTAATATGGGTCGAAATTTGGGCGGGTTTGAGCACACAGCATACTCAACCCACCCATATTTTGCGTACGTGTTTGTGTATTTTTTGAAAAACATCTGTACAGAAGATAAAGAATGATAATAATAAGTATGGCAAATAAAAATGTGGTTATCCTTGTGCTTTACACAGCATGGCCCACTAAAAATATAGGAAATCTAGAGAAAAAAACACATTTAACAACTGAAACAAGGGCCAGAAAGCACATCAAGCAGAGTACATTTCAGACTGGTACAATAAGGATTTGTCTATAATTCTTCCCACATTTTATGACTCAACTTCTCAAATTCTGGATTGTCAGTTAACAATTGAAAGTTCATCTGTAAATTTCCCGCTTGATTGTGAGAAACAAAAATAGCACAGTGGCACATTCAGGCCATATGTGGAATCAATTTTGATCTCCTCATATCCAAAGCTGCCATTATAGATATAATTTTACAGTTTATAATGCACCATTTTTAAAAAGAAATGTACATATCATCTGTCACTGTCAATATAAATCCTACACACTGTACACACAGTATATAGACACCTGTACATACCATACATAATCATCCAGTCCATGTATATCCATTTGGTATTTATTTATTTAAGCTATTTGTATTTTTTACAGCTTAAAGAACTCTTGACTTGTATATAGATATTTGATTTTTTATTTTACTGTTGGTCATTGTTTCTTTTGTTTTATTATATATATTTATGTAATATTTATACATACACCTATTTTTTCCACATACTTGTGTACATAACAGTTCTGTCTATTCTTTACCTTTTTGTCCAACTTTGTTGCCCTTGTCCCTCGCTGTAATTTCTATTTCTGTGTAAGTACAACAGGAGAGATGAAAAGTCAAATTTCTTGTAAGTGCACATGTACTTGGCAAACAAAGCCGATTCTGATACAATCAAATCTTTTTGATTGAACCTCTGGTTGAAATGTTAAGTGAAACGCAGAGAGAGAAACTCTTCTTACTGCCTCTTGATTATCCGTCCTCTTTTTTCTGTTTGCCTGTCGGTACATGCACAATAAAAACACTATTGAAGCATTTTTTCTTTGCATGTGTGTGCGTGTAGCAGAGTAGGAGCCTTGTTAGCGTACCTCACTCCGAGGTGCACAGACACACGCACATCTCTACACTCAGAGATGAACGTGCACACACACATTCTCTAGCCCCTTACCCTAACCTTAACCATCACAACTAAATGCATGACACCAACCCCTACCCTAATTCTAACCTGGACCTTAAAGTTTGAACCCTCAAACAGGCCTTTGAAGGTCTGTCCGAAGGTGAGGACTGGCCAAAATGTCCTCACTTTCCAAAAATGTCCTCACTCTGAAGGTCTAAATCTCAAATTGGTCCTCACAAAGATAGCTGTACAAGAACACACACACACACACACACACACACACACACACACACACACACACACACACACACACACACACACACACACACATTACTCTGGGTCCGCCCACCAGATGTTGGGCTTCCTCTGTCTGATAAAAGTTTTCTTGTGTAATGTTGTTCACAAGTACACCGGCAGACATGCAACACGGTCTCATTTCCTGCAGCAGCTAACCAAAGGTAAGACAACACTTTTGAATGTTTCTGTGCCTGTTTGTGAATGTGTGTGTGTGTGTGTGTGGGGGGGGGGAATAGATATTTTATTACACATGAATAGTCCAGTCAAATATCTTACATAGTGTTTTGGTAAAATCAAAAGCATCAAGAGTTGTTTTAGAGTTGTGAAGAATACAAATACAGACTAAACAAACATTGCTTTCACTTTTAACAGAGTTTGTTAATGTGTGCCTGCAGAAAACACTTTAAAAATGTTAATTTTTAGTTAAACTAAAACTGTTACAACTCTGCTATCTACGATCATGACTCATGACTATGATCCAGTGTGTATCAAATTAATAATTAACAGAAGATAGATGCAGATCAAAAGTGTTTTTTTACTTTCATTTTCACGATCTAAGTACAGCAATGTTTGTAGCGGAGCATGGTATGTGTCCAAAGAAAACTTGCTGACATTTAAATACTTTCCAAATGACAGATTCACTGAGCCGACACTGAAGAAACAACATCATGGGGAGCCAATGCTCTCTCAGGAGGGGTAAAATAGAGGAAGATGAGTTTGACACACCTCACAAAATAAGAAAGAAAGATGAGGTTTCCACCACAGTGAGTAGAGAAAAGTCTCCTCTCCTCCAAAGAAGGCCATCTCTGCAGGAGGAGGGAGGAGCCGTGAAGGAGGAGGAGACTTTAGAGAGGCAAGAAGAAGAAACTTCCTCTGAAAAACTGGAATGTGAGACGAGCAGCGCTCTGGCACATGAATACACTGTCGTTGAAGTTAACCCCTCAAAGTGAGGCTCACATTAACACTAAAACAGTATTAATATGTGTATATACAGTAAATAACAGCTACTTCTAATACTAATAGTTACATGCATTGTTAACTGTTAACTCATGTTGTTTTTGTCATTTGTAAGTGCTTGCCTCTTTGAAACACCTGATCCTGCTTCAGCCAACACAGAGGAGAAAGGTGAGTTCAAGTCAATAGTGTCAAGAGCAAATCTTGATTTTGGTGATCATAAAATGGCAATCACAAAAAATATGCACATGTTTTAGAGGCCATTTTATTCTGCTGCATGCTTGTAACAGGTACCCGTGTCAAAAATGTGATGACGTGCAATCGTGTGTTTGTTATCTTTTTAAAAGAAGCTGCCTGGGTGGACAAGAACAGGGCTGATCTCATTCAGACTGTAAACTCAGTGATGCCAATAGCTGATGAGATGCTCCAGCAGAAGATAATGCATCAAGAGATGTACGACAACATCGAGGCTGCCAATACCAACAAGGACAAGATGAGGAAGCTCTTCAAGACCCTAACGTCTCCAAAAGCCAAATCGGACTTCTTTAGAATCCTCCAGAAATGGCAGCCAGAGAACTGTGGAAGTACGTGAAGTCTTTTTGATAAGTTGACATCTGTTGAGGTCTTTGTCTAAGACATAATGATACTACAATGTTTATAATGGTTAGTGTTGTAATAAACCGACTTGTGCAAACTGTAGACCGCATATATAGACGCATCTCCACTTCCTCCCACTGTACAAAAGTGAAGCCAAAATATCCCAGATACGGGAGCTGCCGTCTTGAGATTTTGACGTAATTTCTCCCTCACACACACACAGACACACACACACAACTGCCCCAACATCCATTTTATCTAAACTTTTGTTATTATACTGCTTATTTGCACCAACAAAACCAAAGCAAATTCCTAGTGTATACCTCTTACAATTGGCAATAAACACGATTGTGATTCTGATTTGAAGCCAGAGTCTGTACAGTAGTGAACATACATCAGAGTGATAAGAAATATACCTAACATGACAGAAACCATCTTTGGGAAACATTTATTTCACGTGTACTTTGATTTTTTAGTTTGACCCATGTCCCATCCACTAACATGGAGGGAGCGGGAAATATGACCTATACAGCAGCCGGCCCCCAGGGGGCGATTGAGATGTTCTGGCCTCACTTTTGGGGAGCTGTCATGTCATCCATCTTTATATACAGTCTATGGTGCAAACATGTCAGGTCGGCCATAAAATATTGATTCCAGTCTATTTGATGGCATAGCTTGTTGATAAAACAACGTTGCAATTTTAAATCAAATGCTGAACATATTGAACAAACTGCATTGCTTATGCTTTGACAACGCTGCACTCTTTCATTGCAGCCGAAGATGTCGTCAAAGAAGTCATCAAAAACCACAAAGCATATCTGAGGGAAAAGTTCAGGTATGAGTTTGAAGGCACTGAAAAAGATCATAAGGAGAAAAAATCATTGGACAAAATTTACACAGAGCTTCACATTGTACAGGGAGAGAGCGAACGTGTCAATACAGAACATGAGATCTGGGAGATTGAAGATAAGGCGAGGTGTCAAACAGCTGAGGACATTAAAATCAACTGCAATGACATCTTTATATCAGCTATCAGGACCGTGATGACAAAGGGAATTGCCGGCATTGGAAAAACCGTCTCCGTGAAGAAGTTCATCCTTGACTGGGCAGAAGGGAAAGCCAACCAGGACTTGGACTTCATATTTGTGCTACCATTCAGGGAGCTAAATCTAGTCATAGATGATCCATTTAGTATTGAGACACTCGTGAGAGACTTCCATCCAACACTTAAGAACATATCAGTTGCAAGAATATTTGATAATCACAAAGTTTTGTTCATTTTTGATGGTCTCGATGAAAGCCAGCTTCAACTGAATTTCAAAAAAACCCAAATATTGAAAGATGCCACTAAGGAATCATCAGTGGACACTCTGGTGACCAACCTCATCAGGGAAGACCTTCTTCCTAACGCTCTTGTCTGGATAACCTCAAGACCAGGACACGTTCAGCGCATCCCTCGCCAGCATGTATACCAGTGGACTGAGGTCAGAGGATTTAATGATCCACAGAAAATACAGTACTTCAGGAATAGAGTTGAGGACAAGGCAGTAGCTGAACGAATTATCAACAACATCACGATGTCCAGGAGCTTATACATTATGTGTCACATACCTATCTTCTGTTGGATTGCGGCAAAGGTTCTTGTGTATTTGCTGCGGAAGATGGACAACACTGGAGGTGAAGACATAAAGATACCCACAACTCTTACTGAGATGTACACACACTTCCTTTGCATTCAAATGCAGGTAGCTACGGAAAAGTACGACAACCAGGATGAGTCAGATACAGAGGAGATCTTCAAGTCGAATGAAGGGTTCATTTTTAAATTAGGCAGAATGGCATTTGAACATTTGAATAAAAGCAACATCATATTTACTGGCAATGATCTGAAAAGCTATGGCATCGACATAACCCAAGCTGGACTTTACCGTGGGTTGTGCACAGAGATATTCAAAGAAGAGAATGTGTTCAACAAGAAGAAACTCTACTGCTTTGTGCATCTGACAGTTCAGGAGTACTTTGCTGCCCTCTTTGTGTACCACAGTTTTGCAAGTAAAAAGATAGATTCCCTAAGCCTCAAGGAGTTCCTGCTCAAAGGGTCCGTGGAAGAGCTCAAGTCTATCTTGGATGCAGATCCAGTTGATTTACCTTTGGACGAACTGATGGAAATCTCGATAGCTAATTCAACTCAGAGAAAGACAGGAGAACTGGACATGTTCCTCAGGTTCCTCATCGGCATGTCCCTACAATCAACACAAGAGCTGCTTCAAGGCTTGATTCAGCAGGAAGAGGCGCACTCTGTGGTTGTTGAGGAAATTAAGAAGAGCCTTTTAGAAATAGATTTAGGGGACTGCTCACCTGAAAGATGTCTGAACCTCGTTCACTGCCTGATCGAGCTGAAAGACAGTTCCCTACACGATAATGTGCGGAAGTATCTGAGACCGGATCACGATCCAGAAACACAGCTCTCCCCTGTTCAGTGCTCAGCTCTGGCTGACTCAATTCTGATGTCAAATACGCCTCTGGATGAATTCAACCTGAAGAAATACAGACCATCAGCAAAAGGTATTTTTCGACTTGTCCCAGCTGTGAGGAACTGCAGAAAAGCAAGGTGGGTTGGTTACTTAAATAGTGGTATTTCTGCATTGCATGCAATCACTTTGTCCCTACCGTTTTTTAATATAGCGCACACAAGTACACGTTTATAATTTCCCTGCAAACTGTATCCGATCTTGCATGATTGTCTTTTTTAATTTCTTCTTCGCAGAATCTCAGGTGTCGTTCTTGATGTTTGGCTTTGCGAAACAATCTCCTCAGCTCTTCGAATGCCAAACTCCGTGCTAACAGAACTGCACCTGACAAATAATAACTTTTTTGAGAAAGGCATAGGGATCTTGATTGATGGACTGCAAAACTGTCAGTGTAAACTAGAAGCTCTGAGGTTAGTAAAACTATTACTTTTAATTGTATTGTGTTGCTATTAGGGCTGTCAAAGTTAATGCATAATAACACATTAACGCAAAATCGTTTTAACACCACTAATTTCATTAATGCATTAACGCAATCAAACTTTTGGAGGTTGTCGCAGGCTCAGTTTTATAGCTAGAGTGAAAAATGATAAAAACCTAAGGAAACCATTGGTACCAACCAAATTAGTGCAACATTTTGGCAAGGAAAAACGGTCATGGCTATTTTCAAAAGGTTCCCTTGACCTCTGACCTCCAGATATGTGAATGAAAATGGGTTCTATGGGTACCCAAGAGTCTCCTCTGTACAGACATGTCCACTTTATGATAATCACATGCAGTTTGGGGCAAGTCATAGTCAAGTCAGCACACTGACACACTGACGGCTGTTGTTGCCTGTTGGGTCAAACTTGAGTTTGCCATGTTATTATTTGAGCATATTTTTTAATGCTAATTGCAGTACCTGTGAGGGTTTCTGGACAATATAGGCTATTTTGCCGTAGTTGAAGTTCTATATTTCCAGTTGGCTCTCATCCTAGAGGATTAATACACCAAAAATTGCATAATGTGCACTCAGCCAGCCGAGCCAGGATGAGCCCCAACAAACAGGGACATTTACGAACCACTGCATCCTCTTTCAGTCAGTGTTGCCAACTAGTTGTTGCTGCTGTTGCTGTTATACATGCACTCATGTAACGCTTTTATCCTCTGTGTTTGTAGTCTCTCAGGTCACGGTCTGGTACAACCAGACTGTGAAAAGATGGCATCAGCTATCAAATCAGTTCTCTCAAATCTAAGGGAACTGGATCTGAGTGGCAACCCGCTGGGAGGTTCATTATACTCTCTGCTTTCTGTTGGGCTAGGTAGCCCCAAACTGGAGAAGCTCAGGTCAGTCTCAGACATGTTGTTCCCCAAAACACTGAAGTATGAATAAAAGTCAATTTTCTTGGCTATGTCATATGGCAGAAATTATGTATTTGTTCTATCAGTTGTGGATGAAGTACCTGAAAGCTTTTTACTTTTGAGTAAAAGTAGAAATCTAACCAGTAAGTTACCTTAGTGAAAGTTAGAGTAGCCTATTATAATATTACTTGAGTAAGTCTTGTAGTGTCTGATATTTACTGTACTTACGTATCAAAACTAATTTTCTGATATTAAATGTATTTAAGTATTAAAAGTAAAAGTAAAAGTAAAAGCTGTTTAAAAAAAGCAAGGATTTTGAGATTTATAGGTTTATTCCTCTTAACATATACACCACCTTAAAAATGGTGGCAACATTACACCATAGGTGTATAAACAGAACTGGATACAGCGTTGCAGGCGAGGTCACGTTCATTCCTATGAAAGTTGCTCAGTGGTGCATGAAGACTAAATGGCTCAACTTCTGTCTGGAAAAGTTCCGGCGATCTTCCGCATCCATTGGGACACATGGAACACGGGCAGTAGCGTCCGCTCGGTCACATGACTCGGTCACGGGGTCCCAACGTCACGCCGTCGTCACGGCTTGCGCTGTCGTTACGGTCTGGGTCTCATTCACATGAACGGAGGAAGGAAAATAACTTTGGATTCGACTATTAGTGCATTTTACAACTTTTAGGACCTAATGAATTGAATAAGGGGTGTTAGAGTGTTCCTACTGGGAAGTTGATTTACCTAAAAAGAAATTATCCGCTGAGTTACAGACGTCTCTTTCCCAATGTAAGTCTATCGGAAAAAGTATTTTTGGGCCCAATGGCATCACGTGACGGACACAAAAGTTGCAGTACCTCGGTTTGGCCACTACGGAAGTTGGGATCAACGACCGGCGCTCTTCTTGGGGGCTTGCATTACACATGAAGAAAAACGACTTAAAGGATTTAAAGAACAAAATCCAGTTCTTCCTTCCCTCGTAGTTGCAAGTAGCATGTAGCATGATCTGACATGCAGCCTGCCTGGACTTGAGCATAAATCTAAATTTAACTACGACTTTGAGAGCACTTTGTTTGCACTTGCCCGTCACATGAACGATGTAACTCGCAAGCTAAGATCACTGATTCACTAAACCTGTTTGCTTGCAATAGTAACGAGTAACGAAGATGCTTAGGGGAAATGTATCAGAGTAGAAGTATACATTTTACAAAGGAAACGTAGTGGAGTAAAAGTGAAAGTTGACAGAAATATCAAAACTCAGGTAAAAACAGATATTCCAAAAAAACACCTAAGTACTGTAAAGAAGTATTATTACTTCGATATATTACAACGTGTTCTATGAAGACACCATCGAAATCGTAGGAATAGTCGTGCTGCTAAAACATCTTTAAATGAATACTTCTTGATAGATGTATCATTGTTATTACAGCTCAATTACTATAAACAATGTTTACCATATTAACACTGAATCAAATTACTGTGTAATGTAAAATTGTTTGCTAAACATCCCACTGTGTACTTTTATGCAGCCTCTAGCTGCTGTCAGCTTGTTTTGTATCACAAGTCAGTTTGGTAGAGCTGGACAGTATGACCTATTTATCTGTGTCTAAATTTAATGTTGTTTTCTCTGTACCAAAAGACTGAACAGAAATCCTTGGATTGCAAAAATCTGCAAGGAGTTGGTGACGGCATTCACATCCAACCCATGTTCCCTGCGAGAGCTGGAACTGAGTTACACCAGTTTGAAAGACTCAGAAATGGAGTTCCTCTCTACTGGGCTGATGAGCACAAACTGTACCCTGGAGGTGTTGAGGTAAAAGACTGCATTATATCGCACTGCAACAAGTTGTAAAAAGTCTCAATTACAGCTGCAATATCATTCAAAATAGAAGAAAGAAGGAACCAAAATCCAATACATGTGAAGAAGTATGTAGGCAAAATTATGTCTGAAAAGGTGAAAGAACAAACATCAATTCATATCATTAAAGGAACAATGTGTAACAATTCGGGGGATATATTAGCAGAAATGGAATATAATATTCATATCTATGTTTTCTTGAGTGTATAACCATCTGAAACTAAGAATCGTAGTGTTTTCGTTAGCTTAAAATGAGCTCTTCATATCTACACAGGGAGCGGGTCATCTTCACAGAGTCCACCATGTTGCTCCGCCATGTTTCTACAGTATCCTAGAACAGAAAAACCAAACTCTGGCTCTAGAGAGAGTCACATTTTTACATTACCTGAAAGCCACCATGGTTCTCCGACACGCTTGTGAAACTGCGCTAACGTGAGCCGCAGAGCGCAAAACCGCGGTACCACCAGCCACCGTCTGACTTCCGTTGCTCTTAAAGTAGTGTTATTATGGTAAGGATGGCCTCTGAGCGTGGCGAAAGGCGTTACCATGGTTTTGCACTCGGCGGCTCACATTACCACCGTCTTGGAAAGGGAGGAGTGAGCGTAGCGGTACTCAGTTGGTTGCAATCTGCAGCCACACCACTAGATGCAGCCAAATCCTACACACTGTTCCTTTAAGCCAGAAAAACTAAATTGTGATCATACACAGATAATTAATAAAACATCATGCTAAGTAAAGTTTTTCATGTGTACATGTTGTTCAAATATTCTGTTAAGCAATTCAATTATATTGCTACCTTTGTCTTTCAGTGTCAGTCACAACAGACTCACTGAGAAAGGTTGTGAGACGTTGGCCTCAGTACTCAGCTCCAAATCTTCCCGCCTGACAGAGCTGGACCTGAGCTACAATGACCTGCAGGACTCAGGAGTGAGGGCGCTCTCTACTGCACTGATGAACCCACGCTGTTTGAAAACACTAAAGTCAGTGTAACGAATAGCTCTTATTCACTTTGTCTTTGCGAATTTGCTAATCCGGATTCAGCATGATTGTAATTCACCAACACAACAAACGCACTGTTTCAGAGAGGTGTTGATTCAACTTTATGGGTATTTTGGAGGTTGTACTGCTGTTGAATTGTATTGCATCATACTTAGAACAAATATTTTGTCCACCTTATACCAGTGATATATCAGTGAGGATGGTGTAAATATATGAAGTGTGTGTGTCAAATTTAACTCTAAAAATATTTTTTTCCATGTTAAAGCTGCAGTGGGTAGAAATGGAGAAAATAGGATTTAAAAAAGTAATTTTTATAAAACAGTCACCCTATAATAATAATAATAATAATAATAATAACTTGGATTTATATAGCGCCTTTCAAGAAACCCAAGGACGCTTTAACATAGGCATAAATAAACACAACAAAAGGAACATAACAGTAGCTAGAGGCCATAGGCCTTGGTGGAGAGGTGGGTTTTTAGAAGTCTTTTGAAACTGTCCAGAGATGGTGCGTTGCGGAGCTCTATGGGGAGAGAGTTCCAGAGGGTGGGGGCTGTCACACTGAAAGCTCTGTCCCCAAAAGTTCGCATTTTTGTGTGAGGGATGGAGAGCTGACCCGTGCCTGAGGATCTGAGGTTCCGGGGCTGTGTGTATGGGTGGAGGAGGTCAGATAAGTACTGAGGAGCCAGGGCGTTGAGGGATTTGTAGGTGAGAAGGAGGATTTGTAGGTGATGCGGGACTTGACCGGGAGCCAGTGGAGGTGGATGAGGGTGGGGGTGATGTGCTACCAGGGCTTGGTGCGGGTGAGAACCCTGGCAGCAGAGTTTTGCACATACTGGAGCCTGACCAGGGCTTTGCTGGGAACCCCGGACAGTACTCCATTGCAGTAGTCCAAACGGGAGGTGACGAAAGCGTGGATGAGGGTTTCTGCCACAGAGTCAGAGAGTGATTGCCGGAGACGGGAGATGTTTTTTAGGTGGAAGAAAGCGGATTTGGTGATGAACCTGATGTGAGACTGGAATGAGAGTGTTGGGTCCAGGATGACACCCAGGTTGCGGACTCCCCGAGGATGGGGAGAAAG
Organism: Sebastes umbrosus; assembly: GCF_015220745.1. Lineage (NCBI taxonomy): Eukaryota > Metazoa > Chordata > Actinopteri > Perciformes > Sebastidae > Sebastes > Sebastes umbrosus. The sequence continues at coordinate 8,108,608 of NC_051282.1, read as the reverse complement.
AACAGCCATCAACGTCCAGATGTAGATCTCCAACCTTCCGGAGCAGGGCCTTGGGAGCCACAACCATGAGCTCGGTTTTGTTGCTGTTGAGTGTAAGGAAGTTAGATGACATCCAGATTTTTATTGCATTCAGGCAGTTTACAAGTGACTGTGGGGGTAGCTGTGTGGATGGTTTGGTGCTAAGATATAGTTGTGTGTCGTCAGCATATGAGTGAAAGCTGAAACCGTGGTGGCGGATGATCTGACCAAGGGGGAGCATGTAGATGGTGAAGAGGAGGGGTCCCAGCACAGAGCCTTGAGGTACACCATGGTTTACTGGGGCCGGGGTGGAACTGGAGTCTCTGATGGTGACAAACTGTTTTCTGTTTGTGAGGTAGGACTGAAACCAGGAGAGAGCTGAACCGGTGAGGCCAAGGTAGTCAGATAGGCGGGTGAGGAGGATGGTGTGAGAGACTGTGTCGAAGGCGGCTGAGAGGTCCAAGAGGATGAGGATGCTGATGTGGCCGGAATCTGCAGCGATGAGGAGGTCATTCGTGATTTTGATGAGGGTGGTCTCTGTGCTGTGGTGTGGTCTGAAGCCAGATTGAAAGGTTTCATAGAGCTCATGGTTGGACATATGTTGATGGAGTTGGGCGGCCACTGCTCTTTCCAGAATTTTGCTCAGGAAAGGAAGGTTGGAGATCGGTCGGTAGTTGTTGCAGTCATCCCGGTCCAGACCTGGCTTTTTGAGGATAGGAGTGACTGAGGCCATCTTGAGGCTATCGGGTACCAAACCAGATGCCAAGGAGGAGTTGATGATGTTCACCATGATGGGGCACAGGGCAGGTAGGCAAGCCTTGACCAAGGCTGTGGGCATGGGGTCCAGAGAACAGGTGGAGGCCTTGGCCTTAGTGATCAACTTGGCGACCTGAGGAGCACATACAGGGGAGAAGGAGGAGAGGGAGCACTGAGGCAGGCGAACATCCAAGGGAGCCACGCCCAGTGGCTGAGATGTGTGACAGTGTGTGACTGTGTGTGACTATCCTGACAGTAGTGCATGAGACAGGTAATCTGAAAAAAGAAAAAAGTCATGTGCCTCTGTGTCCTCCGGTGCTCTTAATGGCATCTGCAAGATTTCACAGACCGGAGTAAAACAACCAATCAGAGCAGATCTGGAGCCTTGCTGTCTCTGAGCAGCTGTCAATCACTTGCGAACTCTGATCAAACGGTCAAACTAGGCAGCGCTGATGAAATATGAATCAATATTATTTTACTGTAATGCCTATTTCTCACCTCAGATATTTTCAGAAACATCTTGTAGTGTACTGTTTAGTTGTAAAATGAGAAAGTTTGTGACCCGCCAGCCATGTTGAGATTAGAAAATACCAAGCACCGCCCACCAGACGGAGCACAGCCAATAGGAACGCTCAATGGGAACGCTCAATGGGAACGCTCAATGGGAACACTCAATGGGAACACTCAATGGGAACGCTCAATGGGAACGCTCTCTCTCTGAAATGACCTGTGATTGGCCAAAGTCTCCTGTCACGGGCTAGATTTTTTAAAGCCTGAAAACAGAGCCATGAGGAGGTGCAGAAGTCTAGTTTTCTCTCAGAACACTTGAATTACAATATGCTGAAAGGTTATTATGGATATTTTTCCCAATGATGCCAAAAACATTCTGTCTACTGCAGGTTTAAGTGTGTAAGTGCTTTGCTTTTTCTTCTTTTGCTCTGCCTCCTGCCCTGAAAGTGTCAACTTGTGTGATGTGTGGCGCTACATGTCAACAAGTCCAAAGGGAGAGCCTGATAAATGACTAATCAGGTTCATGTCATGTTAACAAGTGAAAATCGCTGCCGATAAGGGCATGTACCACACGCCTAAAATGTCACTTGTCTGATTTCTGTAGGCTGTCATTCTGTAAAGTGACAGAAGATGGATGTGTCGCCCTGGCCTCTGCCCTGAGGTCTGACCACTGCGGCCTCAGGGAGCTGGACCTGAGCTTTAATCACCTGGCAGATCACGGAGTCGAGCTGCTGACTGAAATACAGAGGGATTCACGCTGCAGTCTGGAGAAACTCAAGTATGCTCAAACAGGCTGTCTACTCACTTCTATCATTATTCCAAGATTCATTTGCAAGATTCACTTCATTTGTTTGATTTGACAGTATTTTTGATGTTGTCAACTGCTGTCCCTCTATTTCCCATCAGTGTGGACCACAATGAAGAATGCTGGTTTGACCTGAAGCTACTGAGACAGTGTAAGAATGCATTTATTTTTAATGAAATGCTAAAGCTGTGGTGTTGTAACACACATGCATGTTGCAGTAAGGCTGTTTTTAAAAGTCTTAAAATATCCTTCAAATGTGGATAAAAGGATATCATGTTAAGTGGAGGGCACTTATCTACATGGGCAGCCCAGTCGCACAAAAAGACATGAATGACACGATAATGCCAAGGAAAAAGCGCTGTTTTGTTTTGTTACGTTAGTGACGTATTTTTTTGTGATTTGTTTTCCGTACTTACGTTACGTTGCTTCTATACGTATTGTAGTTCGTTTACGTACTTATCTTAAGGCTAACCATGACGTTTTCCCTAAACCTAACTAAGTGGTTTGATTGCCTAAACCTAAAGGCCCTGACACAACAAGCCGATGGTCGGCCGTTGGACAGTTTGGGGCCGTCGGTGAGCATCTAGTTTTTGTGGTGTGTTCCGCGCTTTCGGCTCTAGTCTGCATGTGTCGGAGGCTTTTTGCCCTAATCAGCATGTTGAATTGGCGGTGGAGCTCGTCGGTAAGAAAAATCACTCTGATTGGCTGTTCAGCTTCAGCGAATCAGTGTACTAGTAAAGAAACGGAAGTGAGGAAAGCAAGCCAACGAGTAAAGTCAGGAGGGCACACACAGAGGGTCCTTGTCATTTTTCATCTTCATCTCATCTGATCATTACAATACACAGATATTTTCACAACACGGCCATCTGGAATAAAGCTAAGTGGTGAGTGAGAGTGGTGTGAAAATAGTCGTCAAAAGCCGCTGTCTTTCATGTACGTATCATAACAACAGTTTGTATATCCGCCGACCTAGGTCTTACCTTTTCCCCTTTTTGAATGACGAATACTGACTACTGTGACCTGCTGGTGTGGTGAGTTATTTCCTCACATGTAGGTGCAGGACGTCTGAAGTCTTTGCGATGTGTTCATTTGCAACTTGTCAACCAAGACAAAGCCGCTAGTTCTTTTATGTCAGCTTGGTGTGTCTTGGCCTTAAGTGAGTGGTTTTGTTGCTCCCTGCTGGTACTCTAGCTTCATACACGCGAGCAATATTCACGCCTCGGCGAGGCAAAATGTGACACTGACACGCTATCCTCTGGTGGACAGGCTTTGGCATGATATCAGGTTGACCTTGTAATGTGATTCCGGTATCATTGTGCTATGTACTGTATATAAAATTAGAGTTTTGCCTAGTCAGAATAGAATTAGAATTTTGACTAGGCAAAATGACGTTGCAGATATCTCTAATGAATATCCTGTCTAGCTATTACATATTAAAACGGCCTGCCATGCTCACAAAGCAATAGAACTTAAGAAATAGAACTCTAATAAATTGTTTCTTCTGTCTTGATTGCAGATGCTTGTGATCTGACACTGGACCCTAACACAGCAGGTGTGACTGTGATTTTGACAGAAGAGAACAAAAAGGGAACATATGTTCATGAGAAGCAGCCGTATCCTAAAAATGAAGACAGATTTGACTACTGTCAAGTACTGTGTGAAGAGGGTCTGACTGGTCGCCATTACTGGGAGGTTGAGTGTATTTCAGCTGATGTCGGAGTGGCATACAAAAGTATAGCCAGGGCACACGACTATTCAAGGGAATTCTCTTTGGGAGAAAATGAAAAGTCTTGGTGCTGGTTTTTTAAGGGGGACTTTTGTCATAACAATTCCCATCTGGAGTTTATGGGCCCCAATACATATCAAAGTACGATAGGAGTGTATCTAGACTGGCCTGCTGGCATTTTGTCCTTTTTTCAGGTCTTTCCTGACACACTGACCCACTTGCACACTGTCCGTACAACTTTCACTGAACCACTCCATCCTGGTTTCCAATTAGAATATGGATCCATTTACCTGTGTAAAATAAAGTAACCAAAAAGTCCATACAACACAAACCCATTATAGGATCTGAAACGGTCTTAAAAAGCATAAACTGTGACTTTGTCAATACCATACTGATTTAGCCAAATAAAGATCCAAGTCTCGTGACCTGTTTAAAGGTTGAATACATTTTCTATGTGAAAGTATGATGAGAAATATGGGTCCAAATTGGGGCGGGTTTGAGCACACAGCATACTCAACCCAGCCATCTTTTGCGTACGTGTTTGTATATTTTTTGAAAAACATCTGTACAGAAGATAAAGAATGATAATAATAAGTATGGCAAATAAAAATGTGGTTATCCTTGTGCTTTACACAGCATGGCCCACTAAAAATATAGGAAATCTAGAGAAAAAAACACATTTAACAATTGAAACAAGGGCCAGAAAGCACATCAAGCAGAGTACATTTCAGACTGGTACAATAAGGATTTGTCTATAATTCTTCCCACATTTTATGACTCAACTTCTCAAATTCTGGATTGTCAGTTAACAATTGAAAGTTCATCTGCAAATTTCCCACTTGATTGTGAGAAACAAAAATAGCACAGTGGCACATTCAGGCCATATATGGAATCAATTTTGATCTCCTCATATCCAAAGCTGCCATTATAGATATAATTTTACAGTTTATAATGCACCATTTTTAAAAAGAAATGTACATATCATCTGTCACTGTCAATATAAATCCTACACGCTGTACACACAGTATATAGACACCTGTACATACCATACATAATCATCCAGTCCATGTATTTCCATTCGGTATTTATTTCTTTACGCTATTTGTATTTTTTTACAGCTTAAAGAACTCTTGACTTGTATATAGACATTTGATTTTTTATTTTACTGTTGGTCATTGTTTCTCTTGTTTTTTTATATATATTTATGTAATATTCACACATACACCTATTTTTTCCACATACTTGTGTACATAACAGTTCTGTCTATTTTTTACCTTTTTGTCCAACTTTGTTGCCCTTGTCCCTCGCTGTTATTTCTATTTCTGTGTAAGTACAACAGGAGAGATGAAAAGTCAAATTCCTTGTAAGTGCACATGTACTTGGCAAACAAAGCTGATTCTGATAAAATCTAATCTTTTTGACTGCACCTCTGATTGAAATATTAAGTGAAACGCAGAGAGAGAAACTCTTCTTCCTGCCTCTTGATTATCCATCCTCTTCTTTCTGTTTGCCTGTCGGTAGATGCACAATAAAAACACTATTGAAGCATTTTTCTTTGCATGTGTGTGTGTACCATTTCCTGCAAAGGCAAAAAAAAAACAGAGCACTCCCACCCTGACTGAATGTGAAAGATAAAGAGGGACAGTTACTGTTATTATGGATGTGCATAGATAACCACAGCTCAGCTTTCTTCCTCCCACAGCTTTCATTATGTGACTGCAGAACACTTTGGTCGCACATAGATAAAACCTAAAGTAGCTGTCTGATCGGTTTTAATTGCAGCAAAGTGTGAGAAAAGGTTGAGTTAGACACTAGACATAGTAACACATACATATGCATAGAAAAAAATACCGACTGAAAAATGATATACTATATGGTCATGGGAGAAAGAATTTGACAAAAGTCTCTATAAAGTGCTACAGGAATGAGTTGTAAACACCTGAAATGAGTTAGCGTTTTAGCCCTTCTGGTTTCCTTGTCTCGAAGTCAGTGGATTTTTTTAATGGGTTTTTAGTTATATGCCTGAAATAAGGTCTGTGGTTGACACAAGCTGAAGAGATTTTAACATTTTGTTCTAAGACGTAAAGTACATCGGTAAATATTCCACTTGTGAATTTTGAAGCCTTTGTGTCTTTAAAAAAGGCCGTTGCTAACAAGTGGTTAAATGAGACTACTAAAGGTCCTCCTTTACAGCCTCGTTGTATATACTCGCGTTCATGCCACCGTGGTGTAGTTGGTTTATAGCCTAACGTTACTTCTGGCGATTGCTTCAAAAATCATAAAAGTTCTGTTCATTTGTGGAGATTATTTTAGGGAACAAAACGTGTAAGCATTATAAACGTGTGTTTGCCACAGAGTTTCTTTTCTGCAATAATCCAAAACCCGATGGGAAAAATCCCATTGGCTTTTTGTCGAGGGAACCCACAGTGATGCTAACTTCCTGGTTGGCCTCTTGGAGGGTGAAAAGAGGAGATGTCACGCGTCATATCTTTGGGGTACAACACACTCGCAGTAAAATCTGGTCTGCATTCGCCAAAATTGAGCCAATCACATCGCGCGACCGCAGCTCCAGTTACACTGCGCATGTGTTATACCCCATGACCCCTGTCCCAGCCTCTTTCAATAGGCTTTGGTTGGCCTACAAAAATACGTCATCCCTGGAACACTCTATGCTGATCTTGATGGAGGGAATGAACCTAAATACTGAAAGAAAAAAAAAAAAATCAGGATGAAATTGATTTTAGAATAGCTTCAATCTCCAGAAATACATGCTTGGATATTCCTGGATATTTTGAGACACATTGAAATTTGTGGATGGACCCCCCATGCATGCAGCTAGGCCTATATGGTACAGTAATGTGCTCCAACTAGTAATATTTGCTCTAAATAAGACTATTCTTCATCTATGTGCTCAGAACATCTTTGAGCAGAACACAAATAGCCAAAGTAAGACATCAGATTCTTGGTTTCTAGTCCCGTGCTTTAGCTCAGGTGGGGCAAATGTGCATGTGTGTGTGGTGGTGGTGGGTCGATGGGTGGGTGGGAGCTTTAAAACTTGGTTTGACAACATTAAAGCAGTCTGTGGAGCTTCCTGTCAGCTCTGTGACACACATGGGGATTGTCCCCTCTGCTGTTTGTTTTGTCACCTTCTGTTTCTCCCCCGGTTCCCTTCAGTTGTCAGCAGAGTAGGAGCCTTGTTAGCGTACCTCACTCCGAGGTGCACAGACACACACGCATCTCTACACTCAGAGATAAACGTGCACACACAGACATGAGCACACACGCACATGTTTGTCATATTTGGAGAGACTCACACAAGCACCAATTACCTGCTTGTACACCGACATTCACATTTTTGCCACATAGATAACACAGTTCATCACACACACATCTAAATATACTGAACGTGCATACGGTGACGCAAAGGAACAGTTCAACAGTCTTTGGGCTCACAAGCTGCTCACAAGCTGCTGGCTCCAGCTTTATATGCGGGTGATATCAATCTTCTTATCTAACTCTCGGCCAGAAAGCAAACAAGCATACTTCCTGTTGAACAGGTATTGTTTTTGAGACTAAATGTGAAAAAAATTGTCCTGGAATAAACCTTTTTTTAATCAATTACTTCAACCAATTGACCATTTATTAAAGTGACTCTGGGGTTTAGCGCAATCATCCAATATAATCTTGTCCAGCCATAAGATTGCATCTTTATAACCCCGTCCCTTTTCTTAAATAATTATTAGAGGTTGTATTTTATTGATACACGTAGTGATGATGAGATGAAGCTTCATGAAGCACTGAAGCTCTCCAGCAAATTGGTTGGCAAAAGGGTTCATTTCACAAGACTTCATCTGGGCTTCATGTGCACACGAAACCACCTGGTGGTCAAAGAGTGTAAAACAGGCAGATGTATTATGTGGTCTGTGATATAGGCTAATGTCTTTTACACCAGTACAGGCTTTGAAATAATGACTGTCAACAATGAAAAAATTGTTTCCATTTAGGCTAATCCATTTATATCAATGTAATGTATTGTCTGGCAAGTAGCCTATATTATGATTGTATAACACAAGTGTATAATAAACAATAATTGTCTTGTGAGTAATGCATCGAATGTGTGTACTGGTAAATTAATCAATAATAAATAAAGTTAAGTCAATATATATAGTATATGTAATATACTATATATATAGTCATAATAATGGCAGAAGGGGCAATATTAGTATTCTAAAACTGGAAAGTGGCAGGGTTTTAACTGGTCAGAGGACAGTGAATGTGCTAGTGTAACTATGGGAAAATGATAGAAGGGAGACTTTATTTGATTTTATTCAGGAACAATAATTTCTCAGCTGTGTTTCGGTAACGCGCTTCACAGAAAACTTCCTGGATTACTCGACATGCTCCGAAGCCTCAGCACAGCACGTAACATCACTAGTTCACCCAATTCAACTGTTATCAGGCCATTAAATAGGCGTTATCGGTTGCCATAAGCGCCATAAATGTGGGTAATTAGGGGTAATTAGGGGCCTACTACACCTACTATGTTGTAAAAGTGAAACAAAAACAAAAAGGCTTCTTTAGGTTTACGCAACAAAGAAACACGTAGTTCAGTTTGGGGAAAAACATTGTGTTTTGGGTTAAAATAACTACAAAACAACTACGCACTGTTGGTTTCACTCAGTATGCAAACTCTGGTCTCCTGGGTGAATGTCCTGTGTGTCCTAGTCATCGTCTCCGACCTCCACCCCTTACGGAGTTTCACACTATCTATACTACAGCGCCCGACTTCCCCTTCTGCTCCTGTCATAATTACTACAGTCGCTAGAGGTCACTGTCGTATTCTTTTATACCTTCTTTCGGTGATCTATCATGTGAATAGAGGATAAAACCTACTAGTGGGTGTAGTAGGCCTCTATTGACCCACATCTATGGGGCTTATAGCGACTGATACCACCTATATAATAGCCTGACAACAGTCTAATCGGCTGACTAGTTACACGCTCTCACTTAAAGGTGCAGTGTGTAGTATCTGGCAGCGTCTAGCTGTGAAGTTGCAGATTGCAACCAACTCAAACTTCTTCCGTGTACCAAACGTGTAGGAGAACTACGGTGGCCAATGTGAAAATTGCTATCTAGAGCCAGGGTTTGGTTTGTCCATTCTGGGCCACTGTAGAAACTTGGCGGAGCAACATGGCATCGGCTCCGTGAAGAGGATCTGCACCGTATGTAGATAAGAACGGCTCATTCTAACGAGGTAACGAAAACACAACAATCAGGTGTTTATACACTAAAGAAAACATACTTATTAATTATTTTCCATTTCTGCCAATAGATCCCCCTAAATGCTACACACTGTTCCTTTAAACAAGTTTTGATTTTTTTTTTTCACAATATAGAAGCTTTGCACTTTCACCAGGCAACACAGAGGAATCAGATATATGAGACTGGTGACATGTCATATATGTTGCACATTGCTGCATTTGACTATATATCACAGTCACTGCATTCTAATGGTGTAACACTAGAGGGGGATGCTTAACAGGATATGGCATGCCAGGCCAGGCGACAGTGTAGGCATGCTGGTTTAATGTGTATATGTTTGTGTGTTTGTATAAATGACATTTCAAGGCATAGCCTCTGCATATTTGTTCCGTGATTAGAAGGAAACACATGGACTCAGAAGGCCCTACTTCTCTCCCTATTTCAGGGTTGCTTCTGTGAAAGCAGTGTTTCTGTTTTACCGAAAGAATGCAGCTTATTTTAATTATAAGGACATTTTCCTACCTCATATAGAACAATATCTCAAGGACAGGAGGACCTTGGAACAGGTGAAAGCAGATGGACACACACACACTCACTGTAGGAACACATCGGCAATAAACAGAGCTAAGCACCCTTTTAGAAAAGACAGGAGCCAAATCCTTCACGCATGAGTCACCTTCTGTTTGAAATTATTTATGCATATTATTTATTCATATTCTCATCTTGATTTACCCATATGTTGTAAAGGTCAGGGTGCATTAAAAGTTTTAGAAGCTTAAAAAAAAGTGAAGGAATCACCAAAATTCTGCAGGGACCATGTATGTAAAATTACTTTTTCCTCAAATAGTCCAACTTTATTCTTGACTTCTCAGAGAACACTGAGATGTGAGATATGTTTGGAATGCGCAGAAAGTTTTGAACATGAGCAGAAGATTTTTTTTTTTACGGCTTTTATTGCCTTTATTAGTGCAGCTGGAGAATGACAGGAAAGGTGGGAGGGAGAGAAGATGACACGCAGCAAAGGGCCATGGGTTGGAATCAAACCGTGGCCGCTACCAGGCCTCAGCCTATATAGGGTGCACGGCATGCTCTACCAGGTGAGCTAGGGGTCACCATGAACAGAAATCTTGCTGAAACACATATGAGCTATTAAAGGTTCTGTTGGGTTTTGCCCAAGGTTTCTAGCCACTAATGGGGTTTTTCCTTGCCATTGTTGCATAAGAATGCATGCTCATGCTCTTGTTGGGTCTTGTTGTAGACCTGCCCTATATGAAAAGCATCTCGAGATAACTTCTGTTATGATTTGACGCTCTCTAAAAATAAACATTAAATAAAAATGAATTGAATTGAATTAAAGTCCAGGGATTTATTAATGAATTCAAATGAATTAATGTATCATTGAAGTGAATTGGTGGCACATGCACATTTAAAAGAGGTTACTTATTTTCCCAAACAAAAGACCCAAAAGAGGAGGGAAGGGTAAATCATTCCTTCATGTGTGTTGACTCAGCACGATTAACTTTAAATGAGAAAAGTTGATCTACAGATGAATAAATATTTGGAAGCAATACGGAATGCCTGAGATTGTTACTGAAAAATTATATTTTTATATTTTTAATTGTCACCTGCCATCTTATTTTTGTTTTTCCTTTACATAAATAAAGGCATTTCCACCAGAAATTGGTGCATACAAATTCACCAGAATGCAGGAAATGTTTGACACTTTCCAGACCCCTCCACTGAAAGCAAGGGCAGGCAGAAAGTTTTTGGCATCATCATCATCTCCCGTGACGGGAGACTTTGGCCAATCACAGGTCATTTCAGAGAGAGAGAGTGCGTTCCTATTGGCTATCCATTCAACAGAGGCAGCTGTCAATCACTCGCAAACTCCAATCAAACAGTCAAACTAGGCAGCGTTGATCAAATATAAATCAATATTCTCATATTCCTCAAATGTTTTCAAAAAAATCTTGTAGTGTGCTGTTTAGCTGTAAAATGAGATTTTTTTTTTTTAGACTTTTAATTGTTACCTGCCGCCTAAATTTGGTGTTTTCCCTATACATTGGCTAAATAAAGATATTTCCACCTGTCTAAACCATGGTCTAAACCAGGGGTCAGCAACCTGCGTCTCCGGAGCTACATGCGGCTCTTTAGCCCCTCTCCAGTGGGTCCCTGTGGATTTTTTAAAAATGGAAATGAATAACTGTTTTTTTGTTTACATTTTCATTTTTATTTATCATTGTTGTAGGTCTATGGTACGACGGTACGATGGAGTATTAGGGCCACATTGAGGAAAAAAAAGAAATCTGAGATTTCGAGAATAAAGGCATATTATAAAGTAGTAATTTTACGTGTTATTTTATTTTTTTCTCGTAAAGTTATGACTTTATTCTTGTAATATTACGACTTTTTTCTTGTAAAGTTAGGACTGTATTCTCATAATATTACAACTTTTTTTTTCGTAATATTATGACTTTATCCTGTACATCTCAGATGTTTTTTCCCTCAGTGTGGTCCTAATACTCCGTAGTACATTTGCACTTTGGCCTCACTGCATTAGACCTATATACTATATACTTAGACTATAAACTGTGTTACCTTCATCACATTGCTCAAATGTTTTGCGGCTCTAGACAGATTTTTTTTTGCCTAAAATGTCACTTTGATAGTAGAGGTTGCTGACACCTGGTCTAAACCCATTTGTAACTCATGCCACAAAGGGTTAATGATACGGAAGTTGTCCTAGCCAATCAGAACGCGGCTTCGCAGCACCGTAGGCAGGTAGACAGCATATGCTAGTTGTGCATTAAGTGATGATCAGTGCATTTAGCTGACTGTAGTAGCTTACTTATCGTTAGCATTACTGAAAGCTTTGGTAAAGCTGTGTTTTTGTCTGCAGCTGGTTAAGTTACTGAAGTGTTTTATGCTGAAGCAACATGTTAAATAAGCTTATGTTTTGTTGAATTGTCATTCATTCATTCACCTTAGCATAATACTGTGTGTAATGTTTATACCAAATAGTTCATACCATAATGTGATTCATGCATTATTCTCTATGGTTGTTAAAAATATATGCATTGTCAAGTTAAAGATATTCATTTCTTTTTTTTAGGTTAAAGGAATGAGCTATTCCTGGTAGTTCAGACCGAAAAGTGATTATAATGATCAATTCTGTCCACGTTGATAACTGCAGGTTTTTGGAGTTGAGTGAAGATGGTGCCGAGCCAAACCGGTCGAAACATCTAAAACCTGGATTCCTGAATTGAAGATCCACAGAGTCAAGACCAGCCAACCTCTTCATGATGGTAGGATAAAACCAAGGCTGCGTTTTTTTTTTGCTTAGTAAGGTTCCTAACTGAGTGAAATGACCCGGAAGTATCTAAGTATCAGCCATAATAAGAGCTGTTTGAATTCTCTAAATGTTAAGGAAAGGTGCTTCAATGCTTCCTTTCTCATCTCCTTTAGCATAGGATACACTGGACCATCCTTTACGAAAAGAAAGGAGATAATGCCGCCCCACAATTCCTTGCAGCCGCACCATTCTGTCGTTCATGAAAACAATCGATATGCTTATCTTACATGTTATTTTCATACAGTCATATAGTAATGGGATTCATTTTGATAAATATGGACAGTGACAGCCATTTCGTTTCACTTTATCTTTATTTATTTATATGTTTTGAAAATGTAAATCAAAAAAAGAAAAACAAATAAAATGAAAAGTAAACATATAGCAAACTGTCAATAAACAAATAATCAACATAAATAAATATGACATGTCCGAAAGGAGTAGGAAGAAGTCCAGCCTACACATGGTCCTACCCCTTCTCTATAACTCGAAACAATTAACTATATTTATCTACTATATTATATGTTATATGTTACCATGATATTTATCATATAATATATTCCTCTTTTTTTTTCAATTCCAACCTTGGTAATGAAGTGATATTTTTCACCGGTTGTCCACGTTAGGTCAGATAATCCTCTATTATATGTAGATGTAAAGTGTTACAGCAGCAGAAGGACCTGCGGTATCTCTCTTTCACACACTGCGGGTGAAGGAGCCTGTCACTGAAAGAGCTGTTTAAGAACGCACGAGGCAAACATGCTTTTGTAGTCCATCTTTGGCATACCCACGTCAGTAACATCCACCGCCGTTGCATCATAATTACGGAGCCAAGTGTAAGAGCAGTCGGATACTCTTAACATCGTGTTGTTTTTCTGAATTCTCCTTCACATCTTTCCTTGACCTCATGACGTTTTCCATCGAGGTCAAGGAAAAGTGGGTAGGAAAAGACATTAGGACGTCGTTTTTTTTACTTTTCGACTGCAACGCAAGGCTAACACCACACATAACTCTCAGCCCCACCTGCACACACTCCGATTCCTGACTTACAGCCCCATTTGACTTGACTTGGAAGAGACTATTTCCCTGTGTGTTGGAGTTTGGTGTCTTATTGTGTCTGCAGTGCTCTTGTTATTGCCGATTCCCCAAATAGTGAACTACTGCGAGGTTGGATTGATATATGATATTTTTCACTTAATAAGGGATAGGAAAAAAAATGAAATAGATTTATAGTTTGGTTTTAATATTGTTACCCCACCATGCCTTGGATCCACATTTGAGAGTTGAGATTCCAGATAACAGATACTAAGGTACACCCAGTCAGACAGAAAAGTAATTTAAAGAACTAAGAAACAGCTGTTGCTCAATACTCAATCTTTAGAAAAAGATTTGATCCTTTATGCAGTTTGAATTTTTTTTTTGATATTGTACAACTGAACATATGGGCATTCATTTTTATTTTGTTTATTATTTTCTAGCTGTTGACAGTGGTAGCTTTCAGCAGACAGTCATGCATACCTGCCTGAGGTTGAACATCTGCACAGTCAGTTATTTCAAATGAGATTATGCTATTCATGCACTAAGGATTTCCTTATCCATGGTGCTTGATAAACCCTCTGTATCGGCTTGTTAACAAATTGTTCCATTTGCAATGGCAGTGGTGTACGAAATGAAAGGAGTGAGGTGTAAAAATGACTCCCTATTGTGTATCCTCTTCAGTGAAGTGGCAGGCTAGTGGGGGAAGAAGGTCAAGAGAACAAGTGACTGCTGCCTCTAAGTTTCTCTGTGATACTTATGTTTATTTTGTCAGATGACTTTGCAATCGTAAAATAGCGATTCGATCGACATCTCAGTCTAGCAGCAGCAGCAGCCCGGGAATAACCGTTTGCCTTGGGGTAACATTAAGGTAGCATTTATGAACCACAATTAAATTCATACTTCTTAGATGATAAAATATGTAAATGAGAACAACTAAAAGATGAATTCAGTTATATTAAAACACAGCATAGGTGATGACAGGAAGCAGGGCAGGTCTGAAGCATAGACTGTACATAACTTTACATAAGAAGTGGACGTAGTTACCGTGATGTCACCCATTGGTTTGTGGACTGCCGTTTTTGAAGCCTTGAGTTCGGCTTTTTTAGCCGTCGCCATCTCGGTATTTTGCAACCAGAAGTGGCAAAATTTTACCATGACTCTTCTCATCTAGTTCTTGGCAAGAAAGCAAATAAGCATGTTTCCAATATTTCAGAAAATGACTTGTCAACTTGCCGTGGAAAGATGTTTTCACATGAAGCATTTTCAGATTTAGTCCACTAAGTGTTTACGTTTTTCCCTGCATAATCTGGAGTTGAGAATAAGTCTTGTGTCTCATCTAATTCTTTGTGTGTGCAAGTGTCCATTGTCCATTTCATGTGTTTAGTGTGCAGGCCACTGGCTTTCTCCAATGTGATCCCCAGCCACCACACACACTGTTCTCTTTTTACATATTCCCCTTTCTTCCTCTGTCATTCCCTCTTCCTCTCTTTTCACATCCACTTGGATTCTTTAGTCCAACCTGAAATAGCCACGACGTTACTTTCTGCACGACTTTCCTGGTTTAAAATGCGAGCTGTATGACTGTGTTTTGTGCGCAGCTGTCTATTAGTGGAAGCACTTTAAAGTCGTCTCTCATGTTTTTTTAATGGGGCACGTATTGTTTTTGCATGTCTCATTCTTGTGTTTATGACTTGATCACGTGGTGTACACTGTGGAGACGGGTGACGAGCTGTATGAGGGGAGCGTGTGTGTGTTTTTTCGCATGTGCCTGCGTGCTTTAGAGCGAATGATTCGGTGTGACAGGCTGACCATCTACAACACTGCATTTACAGTTACTGCATCAACAATTGGTGCACATCTGAAAACCCAAATCACATGGCTCATTTCACCTTTCACCTGCACATGCACACATGCAATCTCTCTCTTCACAAACACACACATATGCTGACACGCATACACACTCCTGCTTCTGCTCGCCTACACATTTTAGTGTTTTTCACAAACAAATTTGCTTTCCTCGTCTTGTCATCCTTTTTGAACGTATTTGAACATATTTTGCCAGCACATCTTTTCACGTCACGCATCATTTAGCTGCTGAGTAATTCCCGTCCAAGTAATTTTCATTTAGATTTCTTTTTGTCGTGTTGTTCTTGCACCCCCTCCATTCAGCCTCTTGGAACAATTTACAGTAACACAGGCGGATGTAATTATTTTTGAAAAATCTAATCTGTTAAAAAGCATTGGTCGTTTGGGGAAAATATGTGTGTGTGTGTTTTGCGAAACATTAATTGAGTGTACAGAGGTTTTGTACACAACTAATGTATTTTGTGCATGTGTGGCAGTGTATAGGGATGTGTTTGTGTGTGTGTGGAACAGGAAATGGTAATTCTTCGAAGCATTAGCATGCATCAGGCTTCTCCGGTCCATTTCTTACGGCCACCCAGTGACTGGTATTAGGATGTAATATAGGCCATATTCATAATATGAATGAGGATGGGTCACTCAAACTCATTTATAGGTAGCAAATGAATGCAGCAGTACAAAAGGTTCAAGGAACATCATTTGATTAGCCTTAATGCAGAACAATTGTGACAATCAGTTGAACTTGTGTGGCATCATCATCAACATCATGGGAATTGTAATCCTGGGTATTGTGGACTACAAGTTAAAGACACAGGGCTTTATTTTACACCCGGCTGTTCTGGTGCAGTATTTTCCTGCTAAACGGTGCATTATTTAGATAGTAAGAAGCATCTACATAGGCAACAGGATCTGAAATTAGCACAGGCCACCCGCCAAATACGGGTAAATTGTTGCTAGTGGTGGGTAAAATTGTCAGGCCATCCACCACTTTGGCAGGAATGAAACATGCTAGGGATGGGAATAGAGAATTGGTTCCCATTGAGAACCGGTTCATAATTGTCCGATCTCATGCCTCTGTGACTGTCGATTATTCTTCTATGCTTTCCGAAAGTTTTCCGCATGCACAATGATGCATATGCATTGAAATCGGCAGGAGGAGAGTTAGTTACGTTACCTGTTGGCAGCCGGTAGGCAGCACAGTCCTGCTTGGATAAATAACGGAACTGCTAATGTGAACGGAAAATCGATATTAGATTATAACCTGTTTAACTTGACTAGCTCTAAGCAGTTTATAATACATAATTTTTTTAATCAAAGCAAATATTTAAATACTCATAATCCTTTGAATTGTGTGTTCTTATGCAAACAAGGCAAAAGTGAGCATGAGCACCCACATACCCCCGCTCACTGCTTGACCCCTACTGAAGTAGGGCCAGAGGTTTTGACCTTTTGGAAAAATTTTAAAAATGTTGGGCACCGTGGACTTTCAACCCCCAAAAGACACAACTAGACCACACTGTCAACCGTCATACCAAATTTGAAGTTCTTAAGTTAAATAGTTTTTGAGTTCTGCTCCGGAAATGAAAGTGTGACACGCGAACGGACGGACGGAAGGACGGACAGGCGGAGCGCTATATTCCCCCGACTACGTTGTCGCGGGGGTATAATAACCACTATAGATGACAATAACAAAGTACAGTACAGTATTGTGTACAGTACCCTCCCGTCCCTGAAAAATAGGGCTCCCCTGGAAGCTACGGTGTAATTCGAACTCTGTAATTTACCGTGCATATAATGTTTTTTATGTAAAATATATCAAACATTGAATGACATCATAAAATGGTTTTCCTTCATTCATCGCATAGATTTCATCCTCTGGTCTCTGGCATGACCGCCGTGACCAGAGAGATCATGACGCACACACATGCCTCTGTGGCCTCTCTTTTCCTCATCCCTCTGTGTGTGCGAGTGTAGACGGAGGCTACTTCAAAGATTCAGGGCCCTTTGAGGCTGATGGATCCGCATGTTACGCACCGCTTCTCCGGCGGTGCCTGGCTGTACGTCTGTGCGTAATGCATCTCTGGAGGATTCCGCTCAGCCGGTCTGAGCCTCCCGGGGGTTTTGCATCGGAAAGTAACACAGTTTTCATTATTTAGCAATACATATGCTCATGCTCGTGCTCATATGCAGTCTGACGGAGTTGTTGATGGGACAGAGGATTGGGAGACGGCGGAGGCAGAGGGTCCACCGGCCAAGTACCACATGCATCTGCTCGCACATTTTCACTTTACGCATGAGCAGATCCATTTCCTCAGCAGTAAACGACTCGCTTCTCTGAATTGCCAAATCCGCCTTTTAAATAGCAATGCGCCAATGTGCAGACGCACCTGGCTTTTAAAGGGAATGGGAGTTGACACTCTGATTGGTTTAATTCCTGCTTCTCCCAAAAACACACCTCTGATTGATTAAGAGACCAAATACAACCCCTTTTGCCCCTTGCGCTTTAGTTTGCGCCCAGATTATGCGCCGTTTAACTAGCAAAAATGGAATTTGATACGCCCTAAATGCACTTGTGCAATGCACTTTAGACCATGCGCTATAGATCCTTTAAATAGGGCCCACAGTGTCTATAGAGACAGTATATAAAAAATGTACAATATACAAAATATACAATGTATACAACTAGATAGAATATGCAAGTGCGTGTCAGAACCTTTAAAACTCACTAATTAACCGGTTATATCTTGTATATTTAATCTGTACAAAAATCCAAATGTATGTATTCAAAAACTAAAAAAAAAAAAATCTGATTTAAAGAATTGTTTTGCTGACTTGTTGATTTACCTATTGTGTTTTGTTGTGTTTAATTTGAGCCTTATTATTTTTCTTGTAGTATGTATCTCCTCTTCTGAGCTGTTGTTTCTGTATCTTATTTTTGAAATGTATCTCTTCAGATGCCTACAGGGAATACGTCGGTGTTCTATTTTAATCCTGCCATACCCATACCTGCTTTGAAAAAAATAAAACAAACATGGGCAAAAAGAGCGCCAGTGGGCAGCAGCGGGCTGCGAAGACGACTCTGTTAAGAGTGTTAATGCAACATCCTTGTTTGACAAGATTCAGCATTAATATTTCAAGAAGGGAGCTTTCAAAAGTAAAACGTTAAATGTAAAAGCCTTATTTCTTCAGCTTGTCTGAGCAAAGAGACATGGGCATGGAAATCAAAATGTCAAGCTGGGTTTCTTGACAGATAATGCACAGTGGAGAAGTCAGTGATTGAGTTTTGTAGTTTTTGCTAAGAAAACACAGTCTGTGACACCACAGTGAACATAATGAATAAATCATCAGCGTTATTCCAGTTTATTACGTATGTATGGAAGGGAGAACATTTTTTATTTTCCAAAGTTAAACCAAAAAAACATCATGCATCCCCCCCCCCCACCCCCACCCCTTTTAAACCTATACAGTCACAGAATACCTACTGTCTTAGGACATACTGTATAGGTGTTTCGCACATATAGGATTTTATTTCTCTCGTCCTCTATTCCCTACCACACAGTAAGTGTGTGTGTGTGTGTGTGTGTGTGTGTGTGTGTGTGTGTGTACACTGTGGTGCTGGAAGTAGTCTCGCAGAGTTTGATGTTTCTTTTCTTTGCTATCATGAATATTTGATTCGGCTCACCATCCCCAGAAGGTTCCATCCAAATGAAAGCTAAAATAACAGCTTCAACAACAACTACAAGTGCAGCAGCAGCAGCAGCCGCTGTGAGAACATGCAGCCAATCACCTACAGCCTGACAGGAGTGATGTGTGTGTTAGGTAATTCCATTGCTTCCCTTTTCACTCACCCTCTCTAGCATGAGAGAGAGAGAGAGAGAGAGAAAATAAAGGAAAAAGTTGAAAAAACCCTGCAGAATAGTTATTGGTCTTAGAGGAACAAATACATATCCTGAAATATGAAGCAAAAAATAACACAGACACATTGCATCTTTATCTAGAGGAGTGTCTGTTGTCATGTAGACACACACACACACACACACTCAGATACTGGATGGAAAGTGAGGTAAGAGAGGCACAGGCTGGATAATGACATACAAGATGAAAGGAAGGATGTGTGCGAGTACATGCACACATGCACGGCCGCATGTGCTTGATGATGGTTGTGTGTGTTGCTTATATTCATACAGGATGGTGTCTGTTACGCCAAAAAGTGCAGCCTGTGGTGAGCTGCTGTGTAATGTCTATGAAAAGCTGCGGTGGCTGCTGCTCCGAGCTCAGCGAGCTGCGGCCGTTTGATTCTGCGGCAAAGTGCGGGCCAAACTAAAAGTTGATGCTAATTTATCTTTTAGCGAATATCCGCAGCCAGTGTTATAAATCGAGCGCACCCCCTTTCCTTTACAGCGGTGCGCTTTCGTCTTTTTCCGGCAGGCCAGTAACCGCCACTCGGTGTGGGAGGATCCCCTCGTGGGAACTCGCCCCCGCACTGGCTGACCTTCGCCGGGCGTATTTTCTCCGTGGTAGTGCGCTGCCATTGGCTAGGTCGGCCTGAATAGGCTCGGGGTGAAGGTGGCGCTTTACAGCACCCCTCACCCAGGCCTCGCCGCTTAGTGCTCGTGGTGCCCTCTCTCTCTGCTCTCAAAGTGCACCGGAGGGATGTATTTAAAAATTCTTTCTAAGTGCACACGTGTGTGTGTGTGTGTGTGTGTGTGTGTGTGTGCGTGCGTGCGTGCCTGCGTGTGTGTGTGTGTGTGTGTGTGTGAGACTTAGTTTGTAGGTTTATTGTCCTTGAAGTAGATAAGCTCTGAAAGCTCTATGCACAGCTTAGATTGCAGGGGTGTGTAGAAGAATGATTGCACGAGTGTAGAAGAAGAGTTTAGGATGAGAAAGGGAATGGGTGAGAATGGAGAGAAGAGGGGAGGAGTGATTGTAAGATGGAAGGATAAACAGGCGTTTAACTTTTAGCCAGCGACCATCATGTTCACCTGTGGAAATGACAACTAGTCCTGATATAATCTGCTGTAGGCAGCCAAACTACAAAACCTTCACACTGTTTATGCTCGCTCCCTCACCCACACAGATCAATGGCTCAACTGATCAGGGATCAATTTAATGCTGCAACATTGCGTTGCACAATCTGTAAGACGGTGTTTTGAAATTACAGGAGCTGCGTTTGTCCTTCAGCTGCCTTATTTCCCCTGCTTCTTAGTTACTACTGGGAAAAGTGAAGATTACGTATGTGTGTTAGAGAGACGGGTGCATTTACACCTTTTCAACTTCTGGCTAAAATGTGTTGGATTTCAGTCCCTCTCTAATGCTTCTTGGAAGCATTTACACTTGCTATTGAATAGTTTTCCGATCCTCCCAAGATGCATGAAGTGGCTAAGTGTAAATGGAGTAAAGTGTACCATTTGTGGAGCACTGTTCTTTATAGTTTGGGCTAGCACCTTTAGTTCCAATAATGTGCTGCCAACATTGGCAGCAGGTTGGGGAAGGGAAGGTCCTTTCTCGTTCCATTGTACAAAGCGAGGTCCGTGGTTTTACAAGTTAGGTGTGGAGGAACTTGACTTCCTGGGACTAACG
Source organism: Sebastes umbrosus (assembly GCF_015220745.1). NCBI lineage: Eukaryota > Metazoa > Chordata > Actinopteri > Perciformes > Sebastidae > Sebastes > Sebastes umbrosus. The sequence continues at coordinate 8,087,701 of NC_051282.1, read as the reverse complement.
CTCTTGTGGCTGAATGGGAGTGAATCCCTGCAGCCAGGTTCTAAAGTTTGGTGGAGGGCCTTCCCAGGAGAGTGGAGGCTTTTATAGCAGTATATTACTCCCCATGGAATTGGAATAAAAAGTTCTACAGTGTCTCACTCAAGGACACTTCGGCATTTCAAAAAAAATATGAGCTTAGTGTTGAATAGGGCTGTGTATTGGCAATAATCTGGTGATACAATACGTATCATGATATAGGGGTAACGATTCAATATATTGTGATATATTGCTATACTGTAAGCAAGGCGATATATTGCGATTCCTAAAATTTAATTTTAAGACGCACCATTTTAGAAAAGTAAAAAATAACACATTTATACTGCATGCAAAAAACTGCATGGTTTTTGCCCCAAACTGCATGTGATTATCATAAAGTGGGCATGTCTGTAAAGAAGAGACTCGTGGGTACCCATAGAACCCATTTTCATTAACATATCATGAGGTCAGAGGTCAAGGGAACCCTTTGAAAATGGCTATGCCAGTTTTTCCTCGCCAAAATTTAGCGGAACTTTGGAGCGTTATCTAGCCTCCTTCTGGACAAGCTAGTATGACATGGTTGGTACCAATGGATTTCTTAAGCCCGCTACAACCTCTGAAAGATTGAATAGCAGCCGGGCCTGACGGTGGGCCATCGGATTTAATTAAATTAATTAAATTAAAAATCGATACAGTGTTCTGGAGAATCGATACAGTATTGCACAACATAATATCACGATACTCATGTGTATCGATATTTTCTGTCTTTGGGATGAATGACATCTGAACGTCCTAAAACAAATATAAAATATTTGTTAGTGTTTGCGATGTCTGCAGCTGACTTCTTGGTTTCTTGGGATTACTCATTTGAAGAACCCTGGATGCATAAAATAGTATCTCTTAGATTGTTATGCTGTGGCTGGTTTGGAATAAAACATGACACTTAGAATAGAATACAAGGAGTTTTATCTTAACCTGTTTACAAAGCACTGTGAACCACAAGCTAACATCAAACTGCACTTATTTCACATTTGAACCACATCAAACATGTGCATGTGCTTTAGCCAGGTCCATATGAATCTGCTGAGTGTGTGTGTGTGTGTGTGTGTGTGTGTGTGTGTGTGTGCTAATGTGTACTTACTGTGGTGTCCTAGTTTTTGCCTTGCAGTCTTTGAGGTCAAATAAGGAGCAAACTTTCCACATCGTGTAAAGAAGAATAATACCCACAGGCACGCACGCACGCACGCACACACACATGCATGCAAACACACACATGCATACACACATGCACACACACGCACACACACACACACACACACACACACACACACACACACACACACGCACACACACACACACACACACACACACACACAGTCATGCTGTCAGGATACATTTTCATAGATGCAATTAAAGCAACATCATCGTCCAGATAATCAATGACAACCACAAAACAAACAGGCTGCCAGTTTGCACAGGTCCTGCGGGCTTATGAACACACACATACACACACACACACACACACACACACACACGCACACACACACACACACACACACGCACACATACGCACACACACTTACAAACATATTATTATGATATTTACACATAAACATAAGATTGTCCACATTTGAACAAAGTCACACGTTTCTTTGAACTATGGAGAGTTCATTTAATACGCAAGAAGTCTAGAAAACTGTTAATGTGACATAAAAGAAAGAACACACACATACACACAGGCGGAAGAGAGACGGGTGTCACATACCATCACCACAGACAGGTCAGCATACGATGACACAGCCAAGATGGACACCATAGCCAGCAGGCGTGTTGTTACCCAACATACACACACACACACACACACACACACGCTCACAAACAATTTACTGCGAGTGAAGCGCAGACATCATGGGACCTGACGTGGGCCGGGGGTTTTCATCTGATTGGCCTTCACATGCACTCTGGTTGTCGTGACAACGTCTGTCCCTGCAGGACACTGGCAGGCTGAGCTTGGCATGGAACCGGGCTGTGACACTGATGAGGGAGTTGGAAACTTTTTAAGCCTCCATGTGGATTTGACTCCCTAAAATTCATTTGGAGCAGCTGTTGTGAAAGACAACCTTGAACGATTTCATTTAAAATATAGTGTCGTCTTTACTCCAAGGAGCACACCGTGGAGGTATAATTGGGATATTTTTCAGTAGAAAGTATTCCCAATGAAAAAAAAACACTTTGAAATTCAGATATTCATGGCTCGTTATTAATCTATTATTAATTTAGGTATAGCACTGTTTGTTCTTTCTCTGTTAACCCTAGACAGTAAAGTAAGTTAAAGGCCCAGTTCACCTTAACAGGTGTTTTCATTTATTTTGGCTAGGGCTGCACAATTAATCCAAATTTTTATCAAAATCTCAATATGGCCTACTGCAATTTTCAAATCGCAGGAGGTGCAATATTTGTTAAAGGCTAAATATGTGTCAAAATACCATTTTAAATTAAATATTGCCGTGCTGCAGAGATGTCCTGGCCTATACATCATATTCTACACACTTAAGAGACATCTTAGTTTGGTACAGATCCCCACAAAAATCACACCATAATCATTTTAATATGTCTTTTACTAAAAATGACAATAATAATAATATTGCAAATCATATTGCAATTGCAATATCAGTCAAAATAATTGCAATTGGATATTTTTTCAAAATTGTGCAGCCCTAATTTTGGCTGATGAGACCTCTTCTCAGGACTGTGTTGGTGTGAACACATGTATATGATTGACATCCCTCATCCTGTTGTTAGTTCTGTTACATCTGTTAGGGCGGGACAACATGATTATCATTGTTATCAGTGCAGTGAGTTTGGTGAACTCGCCTACCTCCTATCAACGCTCGCTCAATTTTAACCTGAGCATAGTCTCATCATCCAGAATAGATTACAGCGCTTGTGAGAGGCAGGGCCTCTAATAGCGAGTTCACACTACCCTGCCTTTAGCCCTGATTTTAGATTTTAGATTTAGGAGTTCCCAGACAAAAGCCCCAGATCTGAGGAAAATCGGCGTTGGCTCGTCGCTCGCACATCGCCGTTCGAATGTCATGTGTGAACTGCTCGCCTCGTAGACACATTCCAGATATCTTGTATGCTAAATATCTGGACCTGTCGTAGACTCCGGCCACGAGCTACAGCCAATGAGAGCGCAAGACATGGGTTGAGGAGAAACCTGGGGGAGGAGGGGTTGCCTGTAACAATAGGCACTTACTGTGTGTGCAGTTGCAACACGGAGCAAGGAATAAATAGTAAAAAAGACCTGTGGAAACAGGCTATTTTGTGAACATGTGCCAACGACAACATCAGCAACGCGTCTCGCACATATCACAACATTTACTGTGCATTTCTCTCTTGTGTTTTCGTGACAAAACGTAGATTGGAGACCTCATCGGGGATTCCTCTCGGTGAAAGATCTTGTAGTGTGTGACCTCCTGTCGCCGGTCAGTCATGTAGTGTGAAAACCACAACGACTTCAAGACTCCCGATTACAAGACAGCAAGTTGTGCAGTGTGAACAATACTGCGATCTGACGACTTTGAAAGTTGTGTAGTGTGAACTTGGCATTAGGTATAATTCCCCATCTGTCTTAATTTTTTGTCATAGTCAGACGGTTTCCAGTTATTATTGGCGACTGATTGGTTTGTTTTCTGAGAAGCTGTTTCTTGCAGATCTGAAATGAGGAGCTTAGCAAATGTGGCCCAGGAAAAGACGAATATATGGAGGAAACTGTAAAGTGCAAGTGCTTAAAATAAGATTACTCTAATTTTGATTTATGACACCTTTGATTAAATGTTTATAAACCATCCAAGTTGATTGCTGTAGCTTGTTCTGCTCTGCTCATGTAGTTAAGTGTATTTTTGGGTGCCTGAGAGGAGGAAGAAAGATGGAGCAGAAGAAGTCGGTTTGGCTGTTTTTTTTCCCATGTTGATACAAAAACAGGGATCAACATGATGCCAGTGTCTGTAGCATTTGGAACAGTTACCCTGAATACAGTAGGTTGTCCTCCCATATCCATTTACATGAACATATCACTATTAGTGAGTTTGCTTTTTTTTACTTTGTCAATCCATGGTGATCTCCCGCTGGGCTTTATCAGACAAATTCTGTTGTATTTTTGGGGTAAAGTGAATTCATGTGCACAACCCACTACAGGGATTGACGCTAATATGTTTAAGCACTGGCTCCACGGGCCACTATTTGGGTAGCCAAAGAACATATTTGGTGTAAAAACAGTACAGAAAAGGCAATTTAATGTAACTTCACACAGCCTTCCTTTACACATTAAATAATGAAAATATATAATTATTTATTTAGACTAAAAAACTCAAAGAGACTTTGTTCTCTCAAAGTATGTAGTGCACACACTACAAAATATACAGTCTATCTTTATCGCATAAAAACACACAATTCAAATGATTAGGATTTTTTTTTTTAATAATTGCTTTGATTTGATTGGCATTAGTAATTTTAATTATGTATTATAAGCTGCTTAGAGCTTGTGCTAGGAAGTCAAACAGGTCATATTTCCTTCTCTAATATCTATATTATATTGCTGTGAAAACATCCCCTTCAAACTGTATTCAGGTTTCTCAAGATTACATTTGATCACATCATGATAACATTATAATTTACCTTTACTGAATAGAGCTTGAATGCATCATAATTTAACACACTACAGCCTCCGTTGACGTTAGCTGCTAGCTCCGCTATTTAACCAACCAGGACTGTGCTGCCCACCGGCTGCTAACAATTAATGGTGATTGCAGACTACAAAGCATTAATGCCCTCATTTCATCTTCTGGAATCAGCCGTTATTTGTCCATTGCGGCGCTTTCATTAAAATAAGTGACAGGAATGAATAGAAACAGGGTGTCCGACAAAAGTTCAGTCGTGCTGTGCAGCGCTGCGTCACTTGTGGCCAGTTAGAACACTCCAATATAAAACCATGCGATCAAACTGACTTTGTCGCTGACGTTCGCATTCAGTTAGGACACGGATGCCATAATCTCAGAACTAAAACTTGGTGGCCACAGAGTAACTTTTTGGCGGCCATGGTTAATGTCCCCTGCACTAGTTACTTTACCAACAGCACAACTAGCTGAAAAGTTGTCCTGATGCCTCTGTGAAGAATATGTTGCATTATTGCTGATCGTAAATGTCTTATATCACTTGAGTGTGTGTGTGTGTGTGTGTGTGTGTGTGTGTTGCTTTATCTCATTCCTTTCCATTTTGCTGAAAATAGTCCCATTAAAAGGTGATTCTGCTGCCTCAGTGTGTGATTCTCCAGCTTGGATAATGAAGCCGCAGGAGACACACATTCAGAGCAGAGTTAAATCATTTCACACACCCACTCTCTCTCTCGCTCTCTCACACACACACACACACACACACACACGCACACACACACACACACACATAGGAGACACAAAGTCTGCAATTGGAGTTAAATCACTTGACCTCTGACCTCTCTCTGGACCAATGAGAACATCCTCGACACCCGGGCGCAGCCCCGACGACAGCCTATAAATAGCAGGCAATTTAGAACAAAAGAGGAAGGGGCATCTCAAAGATTAATGACTCCTCTCTACATGCATTTTACCACTTTTTGTTCTATCAGTCTTATCTCCTCTCTTTCCTCCCACCTGCTCCATTTTTGCTATCTCGCTCGCTCTTTTTCGCGTTCTCCCCGCACTCTCTTGCCGCCTCTCCCTCCTATTGTCTTTGTGTATATCTGTGTGTGTGTGTGTGTGTGTGTGTGTGTGTGTGTGTGATGGTCTCATGGTAAATGCAGTTAACTGTGATAGCCAAATCTCTATACGGTCTCTTCTCTATACTTCCACTTTCCTATAAGGTTGCACTCATGGTGCTGCTGATTGCGAGGACAAATAAGACGTTAATCTTCTACTATTCTTCGCAACACATCTCCCAACTGGAGTTTCCTTCTTTCTTTTTTTTTTCTAGAATTTGATTTACTCTGGCAAGGTTTGCTGAGCATGTAGCCTGTTTTTTTCCCCTCACACTCACAGAAAGACACATTCACACCTGGGAGCTGCACCTCACTGTTAATAACAAGTAGCTCAGCTGGAGCAGTTCAGAGCTAAGTGCTTCACTCAAAGGCACCTACATGTAAACAACACGGGGGCAGGCGGGGAGGAGAGGAGAGGATGCCCACCACACACACACTGGATTCAAACTGGCAGTCCTCCAGCAATTTTTTTTGTTTATATAGCCATTATTCTCTGTTACACTCAGGGCTCGCATTATGAAAATAATACATGAAAACAAGCTTAGACCCTCAACTCAGGGCGAGGGAAAATTCCTTTGGGTGTTACTTTATCTGGAAACTAATGGGGACGTTTTGAGCAGCCAGTAGCGTTTTTTCCTTGAGGTAGGGTTGGGTGATAGTTTCTATTTTCATATCGTCCAATAGTGGTTACTTGAGATCGCCGAAAGGAGATCCGATCGCCGGGGGGGGCGGCGGCGGCGGCGTAGCTCAGCGTCTGGCAGAGCTCTGAGACCAACAATAGACCTGTTTTTGTCTTTTTTAGGGAGGTATAGGGAGTCTTTAGGGGGAGATAGCAGATCAGCAGTAGATGTGACATAGAAGTGATGTACATCATCTGAAAGCTGGGAACATGAAGATTAATTTGAGATGCAACTCAGCACTGTGTGTCAAGTTGTTCTAGTTATAAATCAGAAATAAACATGAATGAATGAATGAATTAATCAGTTAAAATAAACTGTGAAAATGTGGAAGGAATTGGTGCTAAATTTAACCATTTTTTACCACTTGTGAATTGATAAAAATGATCAATAATCCCTCCAAAATTCTGAAACCTAGCTAGAGTGATTATTAAAGAACACCTCTCCACTCGGTTACCTGCATCAGATCTTAGTGCTATTCGTGCAAGAGTTTGCGCTTGTCTATTGATAACCTAAAGCCCGCAGGCTGTGTTTTGTTTATTGGTTAATTTTCATTGAAACCTCCTTTATACACATTTCCTTATTGAAGAGGCATTTGTTTATTATTGAAGAGGCATTATATTTTAATTGAAGAGGCAGTTTTTCATTATTAAGAAATTGTTCAAACTGGTGATCAGCCTGGGTGTCATGCATAATTTTTTTGATAACCACACTGCTTTTTTCTCCAATCACCCATGTCATCAGACCTTATGTACTACCGATTCTCAAATACGGTACTTACCGTAGAGTTCAGTGCATTGCTCGTTTTTTATTCTGTGAGGTGGCTAATTGCAGTCACCTCTCGTCCTTGGTCTAACCAGTCCCTGATTAGACAGCCAAAAGGAAAACAACTCGGCAGGATAAAAACCCAGCAGCACCGTGGCCCCGAGGACCCTGATTTGTGGACCGGTGATTCAGACCAACCAAAGGTGCCATGACTGAGGAGCCCTGGCTGCTCTCCAGCTGCTCAGGTCTTTGCAAATCACAGAACTCTGACCCTGCAAGCCCAGGGAGTGTGAAAGGTTAAAAACAGTGCTAAATACGTCTGAAAGTTAACATGACATTTGAATGGGAGAGGCTCAAGGCATGAATTGGTCTATGACTCAAATTAAAGCATTATTTCACCCAAAGCACAACAAAACTCACATTAATGGTAGCTAGCAGTGCAGATAGTTTTGGTTTTATGTGGGTGGGTTTTGAGATATCCATTACTAAACTTCTGCTAACACCACCATCTGAATTTGTGGAGCTCAAAAATGTTGAAAAATGTAAATTCGAAATACTCAACAGGTCACAAAACCCACAAACGCAGGGCATTGAAAGCTTTTGAACAAGCAACCGATGCTTTTGTTTCTCTGGTGCTGACAGTCTCAGGATGGAGAGACGGTGGTTTTCTGTCACCTTTGTTTAGTGTGACGGGGACCTTTTAATAATGCCTTCGTGTGTGCATGTGTGTGCAACATGCCCATTTGTGTGCATGCATGCACAGGTGCGTGGTGGGTAAATGTGTGTGTTTTTGTGTGTGCATGTGTCTCCCCGCACCTCCCCTCTGGCCATGGCTTCATTAAACATTTCATTAACGTCAAACATCATTTGCAGCGTCAGATTAAACTTGCCCACACACACACATACACACTCAGACAGAGACCCACCCACATGCACAAACAACGTCAGGAAAAACCGAGGCGACACGTTCACAATGGGATGACAACATTAGAGCTATGCCCTGTAAATTACAGTATCACACACATCCGCACAGGGACACAAACCCATATTAAGTGGGTGATGTGGATGCACATAGACACGTGCCAAACACACTTTGTATCAAGAGCAGGAAAGAGACAAATTTTCCATTTGGTGTCTGTCTGCATGTATGCATATTTCTGTAAATGTGTGTAATGCTCTCTGTGTATGACTCACTTCTTCTGTGTGAATGAGAGAGAGAGAGAGAGAGAGAGAGAAGAAAGAGGGTTAGAAAACAGTGGTGGATGGTTGGGGCAGAGGTTAAGCACACTCCAAGATAGCGTCTTAAACATTAGCAGTGATTCATATCCCAACAGAGAAAAAGGGAGGAAAAAAATACCGGGCAACAGAGACGGACAGAGTTTAAAGTAAAACGCAGGGAAAAGGTAAAAAGTCAGAAAAGCAAGGAGGAAGAGGGAGAGGAGGAAAAAATATTAAGTAAACATGACTCATTCAGGTGTTTGATTGGTAGTTATCATTGCAATGACTCTGCCCTTTTGTCTTTTAATATTATTAAAGGTGCTAAATTCCAGATTCAGATCATATCTATGATTGAGGGATTGCCTCCACACGGCTCTCAACATGGTGGCGGCTAACGGTGCTGACAGCACGAACAGTTCAAACAACAGCAACAGTGCTGACAGAGCTAACAGTGTTTACATTTACAATTTACGATTTACATTTACATTACCTGGGCGCTAGGTTTCTGCGATGATGCTGTGGGTCGGCGTTATCATTGGTAACCGCTGTATGAGCGCAGTGCAATGCGGCAGCTATTAGGTAGCCAGTGAGGTAGGGCTGCATGATTATGGCCAAAAGGATAATCACGACTATTTTGATCAATATTGAGATCACATTTATTTATCACGATTATTCATAGATTTTAGGGACAAAATATTGTATTGCAATTCCACATTTAAATAAGCAGAGCGCTGCTTTCACTTCCATGTCGTGCTACATTCCAACCGTCAAAAACTCTAAATGTTATCCTTTTTATTTTGTTACTGTCATCTATTGTTGTTATTTATATAAAAACACATAATTCAAATTATTAGGAAATAAATGATTGTATTTTCATTGAAACATTTGCTTTGATTAAAACAAATCTTGGCATTAGTAGTTCTAATTATATCTTTGAAGCTGCTTAGAGGTAGTGAAAGGAAATGAAACAGGTCACATTTCTCCTTCTAATATCTATTCTATATTGCTGTGAAAACATCTCCTTCAAACAACTAGATTTATTCAAGTTTCTTGCTAAAAACTACATTTTACAAGATTATATTTGAACTCGTCATGATAGCGTTATGATTTACCATAGTCCAATGCTCATTTTTATTGAGCTGAGCTTGAATACATCATAATATAACACAATGTAACCTCCGTTAACGGAGCTCTCCAGCTCTGTGCCGTAGGCAGACGAGCCGGTCACTGTGATTACTCTGAGCAGCATCATGAGAATGACTTCCAACATAATAAGTGTCTGATTAAGTTAGTTGTTCCAAATGTTTTGAGGTTTTTCCGCCACGGCTCATTTTGGACTTACATTTGTGATTGCAGCTTTATGTCTTCTTCACTCACACTGAAGAACTTCCACTACAACGACATGTTGTGTCTGTGATGTTACTGGCTGTGCCGACGTAAAACCATCATGTGGCGGCTGCACATGTGAGTGTGACCGGCAAATACTTGGATATATGAGACTGCTGAAAACCGTCCGGCTTCAATTGGCTGCTTATTGATGGTGCATCTCTAGCTGTTACTTTAGGAAGCGTGGGAAGCCAAAATCAGGATTGCGATTAATATTCGATTAACTGTGCAGCCCTTTATCCCGTCATCCCTAAAACAAACGGCCATTGTTCCGACTGCCCATTATTCCAAGTCCCAAGTAGTCCGAAAAATGGCCCATTGGACCGAAAGCCCATTTGTCCGACAGCTCGTTATCCCGAAAACAAACGGCCATTGTTTTCCGAAAATACACACTCTCCTTGCAACAAACAGAAGCACATGGCTCATTGGACCTTCCCGATTGTTTTTCCTACTGACGAAGGCATGACCCACGACTGCCTCTTATTACTCGTTGCGTTTGTTGGTTGGGTTGGTTAGGTTTAGGCATGAGGAGTGAGATTAGTTAGGTTCAGGGTAAGAATATCAGGGAAAGCCAACCAGAGACAGAGTAGGGCGGGTCACCTCAGGCCTTCGCCATGGTAGAATTTTCTTTTTGCTTCCAGAAGGTCCGATTAAGTCTTTATATACCTTAAATAAAAATTAAACATATGCCTCTGCGCGTTGTATGGAGAGTGTGTATTTTCAGATTAACATTAAATGAAATAAATCTAAACTGAATCACTACTGGGCTCTTTTAACATACTTGTTTGCTTGTACAAAGCTGTTTCTCACAGATATGAAGATGATTTTGGTGTCAGTCATCCTGTGATGTATTGATTTTTAAACAACGGATCACCTCTATCCATTTATAAACTTGTAATTTGTCACACAGTCTCTACAGAGCAAGCAGGGACACAGAGATGGAAAGACCTGACTAGTTAAACTTGGGAATCACAATCGTGTCTTGGTGACATGAATGCTGAGATACAGCATTATATATGATGCAGAGACAGCAGTTTAAGAGGAATAAGCAGGAAACAGAGTCAAACCCAGTCACACATACATCTTAAGTGCACACATAAGAATAAAAGCATTTTATCACCGTATAGAGTAAACATTATTGTCCCCAAGGGGAAATTTGTCTTGGGCCCAGTGCTACAGCCCATTCCTTTACATAAAAAACACAACAAAAACAACATGAAACCATCTTAAAACATAAAAAAAAATTTGACATTGTCAACACAGCAGCTTAAATAAGAACCAGTATACACAAGTATTACAGTGTATACAATGGAAAATCCTGGAATGGTTAAAAAATGCCAAACTTCACCCATAAATGATTCAAATCTACAAGCAAGACATTTAAATTGGCTCTGCTAAAACCAGACAGGATACGAAATGCTGAAGTGGCAGGAAGCCCTAATGAGGACGCTGGTGGCGAGTGTGTGTGTGTGTGTGTGTGTGTGTGTGTGTGTGTGCGTGTGTCTGTGTGTGTGTGCGAGAAAACTCTTGCTACGAAGAGCCAATTGACAGAGCTTTCATCATTGAGATGGAGGAAAGCCTTACAGAGAACGAAAGACTTGAGTATCTGAAGTCTTAACACGCGTCATTTTTGCAGAGATCATGTCTCACTTTCAAAATTCTTAGAGAGAGGAGACCCTGTAGCGAAAGAAACAAAATGTATATGGAATAACATGTGGGCTAATCGACAAATATGGTTTATTTAGCAGTTTTTTTAATCTGTACACTGGGGAAGGAGGAGAGAGAGGAGTAAGGTTGGGATGTTAGTAGAGGCTTATTGGGGAAAAGAAGTGAGCTTACACGAAATGTGCAAATGCGCGATTTTTAACTAGGGCTGGTGCTGCAATGCATACAAATGACAGGATGCACTGTCCGTGCTCGATGGACCTACAGCTCTACCTCACTCCATCTCTGCGTCAGGTGAAAGAAGAGGTTAATTTTCCACTTCAGTAACACGCTCAACTGATGACAGACAATCTCCTGGGGATTTTCTCGCCCCCTCGGCCCCTTGTGCCCTCCAGGCTTTATTTAGCATTAGAGAAAAGTGCTGTGATTAAAGGGAAGTTGGGGTGGGTTTGATTAAAGGGGACATGGACTGGACTTGACTCAAGGGTTTATTTTTCTTTTTTTTCCCCCCGTTTACTGATTAATTGGGATATTTCTCATCCCACTCCCGAGGCCATGGCAGAATGCAGCGTCAGATTTTTCTTTTTTCTTAAAAACCACAGCCCACAGAAGTGAGCTTTCTGAACCGTTTAGGTGTGGCTTAAATGCAATGTTGAGCAGATGAAGGACAATCAATAGTGGAAAGGAGGTGGTGGGGGTGGAACTGGGAGAGATCCATATCCAGTAAGTGAACGGAAAGTTTTTAAAAGTACCACAAAATAATTATAGTGACCACATTTTTCTGAACACCAACAACAACCTAACTACAAAGCAAGCAATCTCTGTCTGTCCGTCTGTGGGTATATCCTTCACATATCTCAAGATATCATCCGATCTGCTTCACACTTGGCAAATGTATTGCTGGGGGCCCAAGGGAGTGCTTTGCTGAATTTGGTGCAATTCGGACATGTGATACATTCAATATTAATAAACTTTTATAAACAAGTGAACAGCGCTCTGTGCAGCAGCGGGGGCGGGGCTTCAGGGCTCTATAGATTTTGTCAAGCATGTCATCCGCACTTGGCCTATACAGGCCGCAGCTGCAGTTCACTTTTGCTCCTGAATGCTGTATAACTAACGTTACAAACAAACTCTTCTTCACTTCCCTGGAGTCAACAAGCATAAGCAGATAGCCTAGAGGATAGGCTTGCCGCGGTAGTCGGTGTTACCGGTGTTACACAGTGTTTGGACACTCACCGATTATATTACTTGCCACCGCCCCCACCGTTGTTTTGCTATTTTTTACAGAAATAAAACCCATTTAGTTCATTTTTGCGTATCTTTTTATCAATACATGGTGGGACAACGGACTCTACAAACTGAAAAGTGTCTGCTCCATAAGGAGTCTCAGCACAGAGTAGCAGGAGTCAGATTTCACACACGGGATGAGAGAGAGTTGACAGACAAAACGATGGCAGAGGATTTGGTGTCGAAGCAAAAAGCAATAACTCTTATTTGGCAATATTTTAGGTTTAAACCCAATGCTATAAGGGAACCATAAGGCTAATGAGATAATCGTCGTGAGGAGGACGGAGTGTTCACCGCCGGTGTGCTTGGCAGAGCTGGGTGGAAACCTGCGGCCCCCGCAGTGAAAGCTCTACTGGAGAGGCCAGACACACAGCCACCAGATGTTAAAGATCAAAGTAAGCGCGCAACCCATATTGACCGTCATCTTTTCTTGTAATTATTTATTGATTATTGGAAATCAATTAACAACAATAAGTCGTGGCGAATATTATCCAGAAACCCTCACAGGTACTGCATTTAGTATAAGAAATATGCTCAAACCATAACATGGCAAACTGCAGCCTAACAGGCAACAACAGCTGTCAGTGTGTCAGTGTGCTGACTGACTATGACTTGTCCCAAACTGCATGTGATTATCATAAAGTGGGCATGTCTGTAAAGGAGAGAATCATGGGTACCCATAGAACCCATTTTCATTTATATATCTTGAGGTCAGAGGTCAAGGGACTCCTTTAAGAATGGCCATGCCAGTTTTTTCTTGCCAAAATTTAGCGTAACTTCGTAGCGTTGTTAAACCTCCTTCGTGACTAACGAAGCTAGTGTTACGTGGTTGATACCGATGGATTCCTTAGGTTTTTTAATTTCATATGATGCCAATATCTTCACTCTAGCTTTAAAACTGAGCCCTCTACAACCTCCGAAAGATGAAATTAGTGGCGTTAAAACGATTTTGGGTTATTATCGCAGGCCTAATAAATACGTGAACAAAACAGATGTTTAAAGACAATATTATAAACGTGGTTTTGAAAGAACTCCATAAGTGTGTTCTTCTCTTGTGTATTTGCTACTGTACTTTTTGTCCTAGGGATTTCTTTATCCCCTCTCTGCATGTATCTGTGTTTCTAATGATTGTGAGAGGGGAGTTAAAAGGTCAAGCACAGCAGACGACTGCACAGCAAAACCAACGCTCCTCCTGACAATGTCTGAGTCAAACAGTCCATTAGAGCCCTAAATATCAGAGGGGCTAAGCTAACATTTAGAGGGCCGAATTTATGCAAGAGAATGAATGAAATGACCTTTAGCAGGTGTAAAAAAAAATCGGAGTCAATACTCTTTGTCACAGAAGACATAAAAAAACAACAGAAAAAGTATCCGCCTTTTGAAAAATAGTTGAAATGAGCAAATGTTAACTGTTAAGGTTTTATATTGATGTTTGCGTGACATTTGGACTGTTACTGTTTATATAATGTGTATTGACTGTATGCATTTCAGTAATCAAGAATCCAGATTGAGTTACAGGCGGAAACATTTTATGATAACAAAACAACAAGAAGAGTGATTCCTTCCTGTAGTGTGGCGACGGCTGACTGAATAGAGTATATATGAGTTTACATCCACACTTTGTCTAACTGACATTGCACCGGCAACAACTTCACATCAATTCATTAGGACCTGACCATAGACTGCATATATATATATATCACTTTTTTAGATGGGCGACGCGTCTCCACTTCCTCCCACTGTACAAAAGTGAAGCCAAAATATCCCGGTTACGAGAGCTGCCATCTTGAGATTTTGACGTTATTTGAAGCCAGAGTCTGCGCAGTAGTGATCAGAGGGGCTGGAGCTGCGGTATCGAGGTCCCGCCCACACACCCGCCTGAGCCAATCACAAGCTGAACGCGGCTGCAGCTTCTTAGTGTGAGCCACCTAGCTGCTTGGCTAGAAAGACACAACACCTAACTATAATACTGTATCTCTATAAATACATTTATGATCAAATTGACACATGTTCTATTACACAGACTGGTGGCGGTGATGGAAAGTTACATCCCCCTCTCTCGTACAATTCCCGAGCTTCTGGCTCCGCGCCAATCACGACGTGTCACCCCCTTTTGATAGCATCAAATAACTAATCAAAACCAAACTTATCAGAAAAAAATAACACTTGAACATACATCAGCGTGACAAGAACAACCTAACATGACAGATCTTTGAGAAAAATGTATTTGACGTGTACTTTGACCTTTTAGTTTGGCCCATGTCCCATCTGCTAACATGGAGGGGGTGGGATTTATGAGCTATACTGCAGCCGGCCACCAGGGGACGATCGAGATGTTCCGGCTTCCCTTTTGGGGAGCTGTCATGTCGTCCATCTTTATATATATCTTCCTCTCTTGAACCAGCCTCATCGGATTAGAAGCCAAATTTAGGAGAAAACAAACTTGTCTAGACTTCCAAGGATGTAGAATGAGTTTTTAGAAAAAACAACACATACCGGGTGAGTCATGAATGCCAGACGCTGCTTAATGTTAGAGCCTGCAGGGTATCACAAGACACTAAGTAAATAAGCGATAAAGCTAAAAACTGAAACCAAAGTGAATAGCAGGTTTTCACAGGACGACGCAGAGCCCAAGACGACCAATTAGGATAAACCACCAGAGAGGAAGAGAGGGCAGGAAATACGAGAGTCGGATAGATAGAAAGAGGGGCTAAATGTTGAATCTTTAATTGGTCTGAAGTAAAGAGATGTGTGGTTGTGTGTGTGTGCCAGCTTGTATGTGCAACAGTAGAGCCGCTAATAATTAGGTCTGAGAGAGCCCCTCATTATAAAAGGCTCTTGCAGCTGTTGGTAATTAAAAGCAGTGGCCTTCCAGTAAGTGCCACGCCACGGTAATGTCACCAAACACTGGCTCTCACTACGTATCGAGTTCAGATGCAGTGTAGTGAGGGGGACAGCATCTCTGATCTTTCAAAGAAACACCATCTAACATTACTGTCACCAAAGACCACACACACACACACACACACACACACACACAGTACCACCAGCACTTTTATCACCATAAAGGACACACTTAATAGGTTGGTGACATCTTTGGTACTAATTGCGAGGGTGTGTCTGCTTCTACAGGAGATCATTTATCATTCAAACAGCGTGGGCGGCACCGTAACACTGATTTTCTGAGGAAACATTTTGACATGTCGCAGCAGGAAAATGATAAAACAGGTGCAAATGATAAAATGAATGATGGCTGAATTCCATTAAAGCAACAGTGTAGAAATGAAAGAAAAATGATTGAAAGAAGTTATCTTTTATAAAACGGTCATATCCTGACAGAAGTGCATGAGACAGGTAATCTGAAAAAAAATCATGTGCCTCTGTTTCCTCTGGTGCTCCTAATGGCATCTGCAAGATTTCACAGAGCGGAGGAAAGCAACCAATCGGAGCCGAGCTGGAGCCTGCCCTCTCTGAGCAGCTGTCAGTCACTCGCGAACTCCGATCAAACGGTCAAACTAGGCAGCGCTGATCAAATATGAATCAATATTATGTTACTTTAATGCCTATTTCTCACCTCAAATGTTTCAGAAACATCTTGTAGCTTTCTGTTTAGCTGTAAAATGAGAAAGTTTGTGACCTGGCAGCCATGTTGAGATCAGTTGAGAAAATACCAAGCACCGCCCACCAGCCGGAGCACAGCCAATAGGAACGCTCTCTCTCTCTGAAATGACCTGTGATTGGCCGAAGTCTCCCGTCACGGGCTAGATTTTTTAAAGCCTGAAAACAGAGCCATGAGGAGGTGCAGAAGTCACTTGAGTTACAATATGCTGAAAGGTTATTATGGAATTTTTGCCCAATGATGCCAAAAACGTTCTGCCTACTGCATTCATTTCTCAGATGCTTTTATCCAAAGCGCCTTACAATAATTCCATTTTCATCTCTATAGGACAAAGAGCTAAATGTCATCAAAATGGAGCATATTTGTTCGTACACCTGTCTTCTACCTAGAACGTTACCTGCTACAGCTGCCATCTTTGCCACTCTGTATGAACGCACATATTGACGGCATGTTAAATGTAAAAATGTAGGGTGATATTTATAGTCTGCTGTCCCCATCCGCTGGACACTAAGTACTGTTGTTCCTGTAAAATGTGTCAGAAATGTCACTGCGACTTGTCATTTTTTTTTTTTCCTGCAGCAATGTCACCAACACTCATTCCTGTCTATTTATTGTACTTGGCAGATATCTCTAAATTGCTACAGCAGCTCTTACCATATATAGACTTACAGTATTTTGGCCCAAATCCCCCGAAGCAATGCAAAACCCTCGAGCTTGTAGGATTCTGCTGAAATCACACTGCTGGTACGGGGATGTTGATGCTGGTTTTTTCTTACAAATATTGCACAAAAGATCCTGTCGCTAACGGTAACAAGATCGACTGGTGGACATTTTATAAACAACATAAAATCACAGTGAATGTGAAGAAAGTAATGGCACATTTTGAGTTTAACATTTTCATATTTATTATACAGTATTTCTAAAATTTTGTGCAACTTCATCAGCTCTAGTGTCATTTATCAGGCATTTTTATTCTGTACTTTCTGTCAATTTATATGTGAACTAACCTATTTGAGCTCTGTGTGTGTGTGTACACAGAAGCCAGAAATATTGTGTGTATGCATTTTGTAAAGTTTGTTACTGTAGGTTTCGTGCCATAAGAAAACGCTTAGCTCGTTTATCACTTGTGATTTCAGCTTCTGCACCTATCTTAAATTTATGAGTGTTCATTTAATATTGTGCACACACTTATACATTAAGCATGCGCTCTGAGATTCACACACTTCCTCTACCGTCATGGGAGTGTGTAGCATAAAGCCAGCCGGTTGTAGAATGACTGGGGAGCAGTGTGCGTAACCCCACCTGTGAATAGGAGAAAACACTGACAGCATGCATGATGTTATGTATAGGTTAATGCAAACCATAGTATGGAAATTCAAAATGTGATGCTGCTCCTGCTTAATAATATATCAACATGTGAGGGGCATTAGGTATTCAGGTTAAGGCAAGGCCGTATGTAAATAGTTAACCAGTTTTTTTTTTATGCAACGACTGCTTTTAAGTGATTTAGCGAATGAAGGAAAGGAAAGAAAAACATAAAGAAAGAAAAGCAAATGAGCAGGTGTGATAGATGGAAGGAAGAAACAATTTAGAATAAGAAGGAAGAAACGGAAGAAAGCAGAGTAAGGAAAGGTCAGATAAGAATGAGAGAGGAGCAACTCTATGTACAGCAGTATTTATGTTTTGCATAAATGCACAGAGGGGAAGGAGCAGTGACACACACACACACGCACACACGCAAACACACGCACACACACACACACACACACACACACACGCACACGCACACGCACACGCACACGCACACGCACACACACACACACACACACACACACACACACACACACACACACACACACACACACACACACAGCAGTCACCGAGCTACAACACATGTTCCCTCTTAACTTCTAACAGTCCCCTGTGAACTCCTGGATGATACATTACAGAGTGCACTCGACCTTGTGAGTGTGTGTTTATGTGTGCCAGTGTGTGTGTGTGTTTTCTCTAATACAGGCCACGAGGGTGTGGTTAATATAAGATGAGTAGAAGGTTATGTCAACATTCGGCCTATTGATTTCTCCTCAGGCTTCCTCTCTCTCTAACCTTTTCACTTACAGCCTTTTTAGGGCATTTGCCTCTCCTCTCCTCTCGTCCTCTCTTCTCCTCTCTTCCTCTCTCATCTCCTCTCCTCTCCTGTCCAGTGCTGTCCTCTTTTCTCTCCTCTCCTTGCCTCGCCTCGCCTATCCTGCCCTCGCCTCGCCTGTCTTTGCATCGCCTGTCCTCGCCTCGCCTGTCCTTGCATCGCTTGTCCTTGCATCGCCTGTCCTTGCATCGCCTGTCCTTGCATTGCCTGTCCTTGCATCACCTGTCCTCGCCTCGCATGTCCTCGCCTCTCCTCTCCTCTCGTCTCCTCTCCTCTCGCCTGTCCTCGCCTCTCCTCTCCGCTCCTCTCCTCTCCTCTCCGCTCTTCTCCGCTCCTCTCCTCTCCTCGCCTGTCCTCGCATCGCCTGTCCTCGCATCGCCTGTCCTCGCCTCATCTGTCCTTGCCTCGCCTGTCCTCGCCTCTCCTCTCATCTCCTCTCCTCTCGCCTGTCCTCGCTTCTCCTCTCCTCTCGTCTCGTCTCGTCTCCTCTCTCCTCCTCTCCTCCCCTCTCCTACCCTCTCCTCTCTTCTCCTCTCCTCCTCTCGTCTCCTCTCCTCTCCTCTCCTCACCTTCACGGCTGAATAAAATGAGCAGTTCATGAGTTTATCAAACTGTAAATATGCCAATAATTAAAATCATTGTCAAATCAATTTGTAACCCACTCTTCCTTCATTACACTGATTTGATTATTCAATCAACAGTCATTAGCTGTGAACACGTCTTAGAGGTGTATTTGTGTGTGTGTGTGTGTGTGTGTGTGTGTGGTGCTACATTCATATTTATTGACATGGAATAACACCATGAAACATGTTGACACATTTTGAAGATGATTCTAACTCATCAGGGAGCCTTCAGAGAGAAACCGTTAAAAAGAGCCATTCCCATACATTTACACTGTTCGGTCATAAATTGAATGCTATAAAAAAAATCACTTCAATCATACACGTATTTTTTTACTCAGAGTGTCAATCTGTTTAATGGAAATGACATAAACTGACAAGAAATAATTTAAGTTTTGATTGATGTATTCCTGGCCAACTTAACATTTTGTACACACACGAACATGAGCCTATATCTTTGTACGTTTGTGTGTGCAGGTGCTGCAGGGATGCATGCAAGATATACACATTAAGGCTGCTCCATAGACAATGAATGAGGCTAGAGATGTTCTAGATGACACTGAGAGCATCCAGGGGGATGTTCTGAGTATATGGACACATTTTCTGTTTTACTACTGTGAACATTACAATAGAATAAAGCTCATTTGGGTATAAAAAAACAAAACAAACACTATGGGTGCACAAAATCAGTCTCTCCATTGTCTGTGGAGCAGCTCCAGACTTTATACCCTATGACATCACAAGTTTGAGACTTACCTCTCTGGTTTCTGGCTTTGAGAGAGAGGAGCTCATATTCACAAATATTGATTGAACTTTCCTCGGCCATGGAAATAACAAATTGGAATTCTTCATTTAGGTGGTATTCCCCTTTTAAAGTTTCTTTCATGGGGCAAACCTTTGACCTTTTGGATCACGGGGCAGCTTTAGTCAACCAAAGGATAGACTGTTTAGGGGCGAAACATCTCATCTCGTCTCTGAGCTGTTATTGAAGTAGGACGACGGTAAAGATGCTGGGTGTACATCGATCTGTCATCACCGCTTCCATTTTTAGATGCTGGTATAATTACAGTAAACAAGTGAGACCATCAGCAACACAATAGACTGCGCCTGGGTTTCTTTGTGCCTCAAATTAGAACGAGCGGCGTGTTCTTCCATCCAGGCAGAGCTAATCGTTCACTGGAGCAAAAGAAAAAACAAATGCACACAAGGGTGTCAGGGAGGGGGGCATGTGGCCAGAGACCGTACTTCTTTTCTATTGTATTGTATTCTATCCATCTATCCATCTATCCATCTATCTGTCTATCTGTTTATCTATCCATCCATTGCAAGTGTTCAATCTATAGGGGAGCAGTACATTGGCACTCTGAACATTCACTTTCATCTCATTTCACTGTGTTTGTGTGTGTGTGTGTGTGTGTGTGTGTGTGCGTGTGCGTGTGTGCATCCTGATCTCTCCCAGGCTATTACTCCGAGGTGTAATGAGAGATCTTGTCTCAGAGGGAAAAAATAGCAAAATATGATAATAATGGATGTGAAAGAAGAGGACAGAGATTATTTCATAACAGCTCATCAGCGTGTCTTTGAGACATTTATTTTCCGATGATGCAAATGTCCCGGAAACAATAGAAAAATAGGAAAAGAGGTCAGTCGCGAGGGCCGTTTTCACATCAGTTGAGCAGTCACTGTTGTTGACAATCAACCAGCAAAAAGAAACAGTATATATAAAAAAAAAAAAAAAAACTATTTAGGAAATTACGTGAGGAGAATTTCCTTAACAAAATGCGCCATACAGCGTGTGTTTGTGTGTGTGCGCGCGCGCCTGTGTGTAAGTGAATCTTTCACCCTAAAGGCTTAGATGGAAACTGATGGACAAGATAGAGGGTGCGATGGGAGAATGAGGGGGAGGCATCAGGGTGTGAATGCTAATAGTCTCCTAGCTAAGACATCCACAGCATCTCTCCATCTCATCTATCTCTTATCCTCGCTTGACTCCCTCCTTTCCTTTCCCCCTCCTCTCTTTTTTTGCCACCTACATCTCATCCCTCCTCTCCTCCTGCTGCTGTTCTCTTCCATCTCGTCCTCTTCCTCTCTCCCCCTCACTCCTGCATCTTTTTGCATCTCCCCTTATCTACTTCCCGTCCTCCTCTGTCCCGCGGCTTCTCTCATTTTCCTTTAACTCTCTCTGGAAACAAACCCATTAGCAGAGATCAGAGAGGGGAATCACGTCATCGTTTTGAGTCCCTACACCCCCTGCTGTTGCCCAACGGGGGCACCTCGCGGCACAATATTTGTCTTTATTTTGTGTTAACACATGATTAAGCATGTGCATCATGCCCCAAAAATGCAGAAGTTACGAATGCGAGTGTGTGGGTTGTACGCATTTCTGTATTATGTGTGTGTGTGTGTGTGTGTGTGTGTGTGCCCTGAGAGGAGGCTGTACAGCACTCTCCAATGCTGCAGGCACTGAACAGAGAGTGGGGGAATGTGCTTGCCACTGCAGTAAATGAGAAAAAAAGGGAGGAGGAGGGGGGGAAAAAAGAAGTGCTGTAAAAGTTGCTGAGGCACACAAAAGAAAGGAGAGAGACAGAAAGAGTCTCTTATCCTTAATTAGAGTTTCCGCCTCTCCCTCTTCTTTCAGAGAACCAAAGCATGAACCCCCTTTTCTTTTTTTTCTTTTTTAAAAACATTTTCTTTATCCGCTCTGCGCACATCAGACTTTCTACTAACACGTGCACCCTCCTCTGTTTTGTCATCTTTTATGTTCCCTTTGTCATCCAATTTGTCTTTTTCTTTTCAATTAGTTTTGCGTACGTCGATGTCTACAATAACCTTTCTAAGAGTAATCAAGTGTAGAAACACAACAACACACGCTCACACACACGCTCACACACACATGCGTCGTGGCAGTGACAGTGAATCTACGCCCCGGCTCTTGTCTGCAGAGCGTGGCAGCTGATGGCTCATTATGGCGGAGATATATATGGATCCTACACCTCCAGAGAGATTAACCTTGAAGGCGGTCGAGATTTATCATGTTTTATTCTGAAATTCTCCGTGCGGTGCTGCACCTGTTATACATGCACACTCAATCATGCAAACCACACACACACACACACACACACACACGGAAATGCAGAAACAGAAGCAGGGAAATGCCTTCGTTAACACATGGAAGCACAAAGAAAAAAAACTGAACAAAACTACAGATAACAAGCAGATGCATGACCACACGTGTCTATTAAGAGTGACTGTTTGTTGTTACAATGCTCGTCAGTTGATCCATTTGAAATGCTATTAATAGAATATTAATAGTAGAGGAATACTAGGCAACAGTCATCCTGAGTTCAATTAATAGTTTCCACTTGGTCGCCTCCTGGCCTTTCAGAGTGAAAGGAAGAAACGCACAAGCTTCTTAAAGGAATACTCTATTGATAATCTATCTTTTGAGTGTCAAATACTCGCCCCTTTAGGCTTGAAAGGTAGCTCTGAAAGGTTCGTTCATGGAGGGCAGCAGCTGTAGTCAACGGTTACAATGGATTCCAATCGTCACCACAGTCATGGCAAAAAATGTGAAACTACTCAAACCTCTCCTTCAGTATATTCCGCTTCTCTGTCGTTAAGCCGTACGTTCAGGATGTTTCAAACACTTTTATAGTTTATTCACAACATAACAACTTAATACACTACTTCCACGTCACGCTACTGACTCCTCAAAACTCTGAAGCTCCACCAGAAGTAGGATATTTATATAACATGTCAAACATACTGCATACTGTTAGCTTTTTAGTCCTTCATATCTAGGGAGCGGGTCCTCTTCACGTAGTCCGCCATGTTGTACCGCCATGTTTCTACAGTAGCCCAGAACGAACAAACCAAACACTGACACTAAAGAAAGAAGCCTTTCGAGTTATTACGTTACCTGAAGGCCACCGTAGTTCTCTGACACGCTTGTGAAACTGCAGTAATGTGAGCCTTAGAGTGCAAAAAACTTCCGTTGCTCTTAAAGTAGTGTTATTATGGAAAGGATGGCCTCTGAGTGATGTGGTGAACGGCGTTACCACGGTTTTGCACTCGCCGGCTCACGTTACCGTCGTCTTGGAAAGGGAGGAGTGAGCGGAGGGGTACTCAGTTGGTTGCAATCTGCAACCACACTACTAGATGCCACCAGATCCTACACACTGCACCTTTAATTCTCCCCCTATTACACAGTGTCTTTGTGATATACAGAGGCTCTTTAAACTGTTGTTTTGAGTGTTAAACTTGATAAAAGTGTTAAGTATAGAGAATATATTGGTTAAAACCCCAGGTCTATAAAATGGATTTTGTTTGTTGGAACTTTTTTCCCCTCGCGATTACATTAAGTCATCTTCAGCTTTTTTAAAAATGTATATTTAAAAAAAAAAAGAAGAAAAAAAACGTATTCGATAATTTTTTGACCATTTTAATCTTTCAGCACCTCAAGGAGGCTGCTCCTCAGGAAGCAATTAAAAGTTCTCTGTCTGATAATTTTTTTTGAAGTTTCAACATCCTATGGGACTGTGAAGCCCCATGCAGACGTCATACAGGACAGTCAGGCTCAAAAGTGGATGGTTTGGAGAATGAACCTCTAACTTGCTGCCGTCTGAGTCAGGGTTTACACACCGACGCACGAGGCACTGTGGTCTGCCTGTGGAGTCGTGCTGCAAAGTTTGCAGAGCTCCTGTATAATCTATAATCGTGACACTGACCCGTCTGTGTGGCTGCTGCTGTCAATGCTCGACTGACGAGCTGAGCCTCTGTGTTTATCCGAGAAGAGATATGGCCCGGCCCATGTTCAGGTCACCTCTGTCTGGCTTGTCAGTTTGTGTGCGTGTGACAGGTGCAATCTCCTCTAATCACAGCGTTTGGACCCCACTGTGGACTTAAGGTCTCTATTAATCACCATGACAACCAAGGGAGACAGGGGGAATATGGTGGGACGAGGCCAGAGAGGCTGGCTCTTTCTTTTCCCCTGTCTGTCCCTTTGATTGCCAAAGGTCAAAGTTCTGTTGGTCTATCTATCTTTCACATACAACACTTTAGTTCTCCTCCTATGAACGAATTGCCCACTGAGGGCTAATTATAAAGTGGCGGGATACTTTACTTTATGCATGTTTTTTTTTTTAACCTTGCCAGCTACTTAATTAACCGTTTTTGGAGTAATTTAGATTTGATGTACTGTGCTAAGGGCAGATCTGGGGAACAAGAGAGAGAAAGCAGATAAAACAGAGGGAGGGGGAGAAAAGGCAGATATGCAGAGACAGAGTTGTAGCTAAAAGAGAGACAGAGTTGTAGCTAAGAGAGAGACAGAGAGGCAGTCAGAGGGGGAAAGGGTGGGTGTTAATAACATGTCAAGTGTAATACGCCCGCTGGTGTCGAAGGCCTTTGTCAAAATCTCATATTTTAGAAGCGGCAATTGAACTCTTGCCTACAATTACATTTATCAGCAACGTGTGAATCACTCCTCCTCTGTCTGTGCGCGAGTGGTTTCATTAACTCCCTATTTTCACTGTGCAAGATGTGTCACTATACTGTGGACGAGTGCTTATTGAGTAGACCTGCCAGGCTCTCTGTCTCTGCTGAAATTACTCATAGTGAACTATTTCCAGACCATTATGCAGAATAAGCTCAAATGTCGACGGCTACAGTAAACTGATTTAATTTTCAAACCAAACTGTCATTCCCTCTATTCTACCTCAGGCAGAGACACGCAGTAATACATCCACACACACACACTCACACACACACTCATACACAAACATGAGATGATTCATCACCCCAAATTCTACACATGGTTAAAAATGCTGGCGCTGGTGTACAGCTGAACATTGTGGAGGCACTCTCATCTAGACAGGACTACCTTTCTGTGTCGAGACGAAACTTCAGTGTTAAGGTCCAGTTCAGATGGGATAAAAGTCCACTATCACCAGTTCAAAATAATAATAATTAAAAAAGTGGAAATTGTCTAAAATTATAGTCTCAAGGAAGGATTACACTATCCCACTCCTTCAAAAAAAATGCTATATTATGTGAATAGTACTTTTACACCAGTGTTCAGTGTACCCTTAAAACAAAGCAATGTCTACTTGTGATACCCCTCGTCACTGATTGCAAATGTTTTACGTGTTGTAACTAGGGCTGTCAATGTTAACGCAACTTGCCATTTTTAATTAACCTCTTAAAAATCCAATGAGCCACTGTCGGGCTCGGCTGCTATTCGACCTTTCGGAGGATCAGTTTTAAAGCTAGAGTGAAGATATTGGCATCATATGAAACTAAAAAAAACATAAGGAATCCATTTGTACCAACCATGCCATACTAGCTTGTCGAGAAGGAGGCTAAATAGCGCTCCAAACTTATGCTAAATTTTGGCGTGGAAAAACTGGCATGGCCATTTTCAAAGGGGTTTTGTTGACCTCTGACCTCAAGATATGTGAATGAAAATGAGTTCTATGGGTACCCACGAGTCTCCTCTTTACAGACATGCCCACTTTATGATAATCACATGCAGTTTGGGGCAAGTCATAGTCAAGTCAACACACTGACACACTGACAGCTGTTGTTGCTTGCTGGGCTTGCGTTTGCCATGTTATGATTGGAGCATATTTTTTATGCTAAATGCAGTACCTGTGAGGGTTTTTTGGACAATATTTGTCATTGATTTGTTAATTGATTTCTAATAATAAATACTGTATATACATACATTTGCATAAAGCAATCATATTTACCCACTCCCATGTTGATAAGACTATTAAATACTTGACAAATCTCCCTTTAAAGTACATTTTGGAAAGATACAAAATGTGTGATTAATTTGCGATTAATTGTGATTAAATATTTTAATCGATTGACAGCCCTAGTTGTAACCAGAACAACCAAAGAGCATTTTCCCTTGTTTTAATTTAATAATTTCCTGAAGTCCCAAAGAGGTGAAATTATCCAATAACTTACAAGCTTTTTTCAAAGATTAGAGCAAAGTCTGAAAAACAAAAATTATTTAATGAAGCAGAACTAAACTCAGTGGCCACTGTATTACATACTCATGTACAATCTAATGCCACCCAATGCAACAGCTCAGCCATACAATCATGGACAATTAGATTTCAGATGGATTAGAAACAGTCCACTACAACACCACCATGTCTAATAAATAAAAAATCTGTGATAAAATATTGTGAACTTGAGATTCACTTGCTAGCTTTTTTCTAGAACTTTTAACTAGGGATGGGCATTTCAAGCAAAAATAAATCAGTGGGAACTATTTGATCATTCTTCGAAGATCCTTTATATTTCGAGTACTTACAAAAATTGTACTTTGTTTAACATGAGGTATTTGCAAAACTGAATTAAATTTATTTTGAATTTCAATAATAATTGCTGTGGTTGGTCTTGCCGTCTTCAAGGAGAAGGTGTAGCCTCTCATTTGGATGGTGACGTAGCAGAGTTGGCAGTCCTGTCTATCTTTCCATTAAACAAATACATCTCATTGGAGATGGGTGTCTGTGCATGCACGCAATAGTGTGAGCACAAGGAAAGTCCACATTGTTACTCTATAGCATCAATCTTTTGTGTCATTACATCACTTTGATACAAGGTCATTTAACGTGAGGGCGCCTTGGGGGGCAACCCATCCTTCTCCCTCAGTCTCTTTCTCTCACACACACATATATAGGCAAATCTGTCAACTCCCCGCGGTGGCTGCAGGCTATGGGGTGAGGTAAAGACAGTGATATACTGCTGACAGCATCACAATGATAAATTTGCCTCCACAGATGTAAACTGATGCCCCACACTGTTTCACCACCAGGCCACACCATGAAACAAGGCTCTGGAGTTTATGATGTCAATCCTCTACGGATGAATTTATAACTCTAATGCTGGAGCCATAAGAGTGGCAATACTGACAACCTAAAGACGTGGTCTTAACTTCCGTCGCTGTTGATATCAAGCCAACTAGTAGATTTAATGTCATGAACTGACCAAGTGAACTTCACTAGAATCGTCCAGGCCATGTGTGATCCCACCATCTGATTCTCTAAGCATGCAGATGTGCCAGTTTTAATGTCAGTGTGCCATCTCAGTTATCAATCACAGCTGGGTGTTCTACACATTTAAAGGCCCTTGCACACCAACTCTGTATTTTTCATCCCAAATTGTCGCACTTTTAAAAATAAATACGACCTCACATTGTGTCAATCAAGTTTACATACTGAAAATCTGAAACTTTTGTCCGTCATTAAAGTTTTCGGAACAGGTTTGTTTTTCTGCGTTTTTTTCCGCATCCGTCAAAAGGCAAAAGAGGATTGTTTGACAACTCAGAGCCACCATCCGTGCAAACGTCATCCTCCATAATGGAATCTGATAAACATTCACTTCGTCTCCCAGCACAAAGCACTCAGCAATGCAGAATTTAAAGATAGACTGTGAAAGGTGATTAAAAACAGCTTGGAATCAGGGAAGGGTGCAAAACAAAGGTGTACGAAAATGCACAAAAGATTAGAAGGTAGTGATTGTGCTCTAGGCAGCTAAACAATAGCTTCTTGCTAATATCATTCATTCATTAGCCCTGTTTGGGACTAGCGCTATCCATTACACCCATGTAATTAATTCAGTTTTATCTCGCTTTGCGAATTTTTCGCAACGAATAGAATAATAAAATGCATCGGACTCAGTGTGCAAGGTTTCTGTGCATAACGTTTTTTATCGAATGACGGATAAGAAAAACACATACGAAAAATACGTACTTGGTGTGCAAAGGCTTTAAGACTGCAATAGTAAAGCCTCTTTAAAAAATGAGTAGCCTAGATACATGAAAACCTACGGACCAATCTCTTATCTTCCGTTTTTAAGTTCAATTTCAGAGGAACTGGTCTTAACACAATTACATTATCTCAACTCAAACTATATATTCAAAAAAATTCATTAATACTTTAGGACTTATTATGTATACAAACAACAAAGAGAGAGCATAAAAAAACCCTGTATACCACTATCAGGTGTGTTATGTCACCAGTCAAATGTAATATTGGTCACTTTCAAGTTACCGGCTCTGTAGAGCTGCCACCATCGTTTTGAGTCTTGGATCCTTTCATGTTTAGTTGCAGCTTCACATGGAGAGGCCTTTTCTACATTTAGTGATGAAATGACCTTACTATCACTTAAAAATGCTCTACCAAAAATGAAAAAAATATTTATAACAACAGTTGGTCTACAAAGAATGCCCAATCAGTAACCTCTAATCAGCATTTGAAATACATAGAAAAAAAAGCAAAAACAAAGGTCATTATTCATCTGAGTAACAAAAAGTACAGATTATTATATGATACAAGATGAGTTTGACCATTTTAAATGAGAAGGATGGCGATATTGTTGTATCCTGTGATGAATCATCCTCTTCCCTTTGTTTTGGCAAAAACTAATATCATCCTTAAACGATAACCTCAACAAGTTTCCTCTCATTGAAAGCAGGGAAACCGCTTATGCCGGCATTTCTCTTTAACCTCTAAGGGGTTTGTGTTGTCTCCCACTTCTCAAGGCTTTAATAAATGATTGATGATTCCTCCATCAATATTTATTGATCATCAAGCGGTTGTGACGAGGCTCCCAATGCAAAGGCTGATAAAAGTTTAATCTTCCAATCAAAAACTGGTCGCAGTGTTATCTTAGCTTTGATAGAAAAATGAGGGAAGTGTCCCATAATTTTCTACTAAAGCAAACATAACTTCCCCCCAACACACACATGCAGATATTCTTGCACCAAAACCTCAGCTACAAAAAGACAAATTGACAATACAACAACAACAATAACATTTGGCCAAAATAATTAATTTCTCTTAACTGCAAACAAAATTATTGGACAAACTGCACATTTTGATGTATTTGTTTAACCGTCAGTAGCCGTGTTCACATTCACATATTTGCGCATTCTGAAGTATCGCATTAGAAAAGCTGTATGGAGAATGTCAAAATTCAATGCGGAAAATAAGTTTTTACGCCCACTAGAGGTGGTTTTTGCCTTTATCGAAAAAATGTTGATGAGATAAGTGGATTATGAAAATGCCTTTTAAATTCTGTGGACATTTAACTCACATGACAGATCAGCTGTTTCCGCTGTTGCATCTTCTTGGATATTCGCATAACGTGCGAATGCTTGTCTTGGTCTCCGGACAGCATGAAACATCGGCATTATTAGCTGACATGAAAGAGCAATTAAAACTTGACTAATTGAAAATAATTTCTGAAGACCTCTCTCCATTTTCCTCTCATACATGGATTTGACAGATGGCCAAGCCGACTTATTTTGTTTCCGGTTCGTAACCTCTACTTCTTCTACTGTGTTTACTGGTGGATTGCAGCCTTGCATAGCCTGTAGCACCAACTTCTGACCGAACTACGCTGTAGCCGAGTTTATTTGCTCCAAACCAGTTGATGGAAAGGCACCTAATTCACGTTTCTTTTTTTGGGACATTTCAAAAGTTTGCTAGAAATTCGCTTGACAATTGAATGGAAGCATGGCGACATACTCTTTGGCAAGTTAAGCAACTTTTGGTTAAGGTTGGGTTAAAGTTCTGGTACGTGATGGTAAAATACATTGACGACCATTGACGGACTGACTATCAGAGTTAGTTATCAGAGTTGAAGGTAAATGTATTACCTGAATGCTGCGCAGATGTGTTTCATAATGTACAGTACACCAGGGGTCTGAATCATTTCTCAGACAAGAATCTAAATGAGAAAGTCGGCCTCTTGTTCTGGGAACCAAGCCATGAAAACATTTTGCAAATTAGGAAATTAGGAGGGGGAGCTTTGTGCTGAAGTGAGCTCCGGGCTACATTGCAAACCTATGTACCTTCCATTTAACTGTTTATCAAGCAGATAGGGAAATCAACTCAAGATACCAAGAAAAAGACAGACAACGTCCACACAACTGTCTTACCAATTTACTAAAATACTGCTAACTAAATCACTGTATTGTGGATCCCAAATCATCCTCTTTGCCCAAGTAACCACACTTTTTTGCACACCATTAGAGCTGCACATGAACAATGCACTTAATGTGTGTTTTATATTTCATTTCAATTGACTTGTTATGAAAAGTCAACAGACTGTAAAATGAAGTAGCCTACAAAGTGTTCTCAAGGTGACTCATTACCCCCTGACCGAGCATGCACGGTAATGTGCATCATGCTTAACTCGGCCTCTAAGGGAGCTCGACTCTTCGCAGATAAACACAGGCTCACCGAACACATCCCGCCACCTACAGTTGCATTTTGGATTGAATTTGCATATGCCCTTGAGACTGCCTCCACACCCTGTTAATATTCTCCTCGCCATTAAGAGCGTTATTGCATTCACAAAATCTCTCTCTCCCTCCGTCCCTCTCTTCATCCCACCGTTCCCCTCCTCCTTGTTTAAATAAGTGTTTCTGGTAATAACTCTCTGTTTTGCATGGACCAGCTCTTTTTGTCCTCAGAGAGTAACCGCTCGTGTTCAGGTACGTGCATGCTTGTGTGTGTGTTTTGCCTGATTGTATACATATTGTGTACATGTGAACATTTAGTATTCCCCTCTCTAATTACTTGTTTCTGCTGTAGTGGTGGCCTTGTTGGGGATAGTTTGCAACCTGATTAGCTTGAACGCGGTCAGCTATACTTAAACCTCAGGCTGACGTCAACTCCCACACTAACTTATTAGTCCAGCAGGGTTAAAAGTGTCTGACAGACGCAGCAAGCCAGACGGAGGAAGTAATAAACGAGGGCAGGGCGGAGGAGGTGATCATAATTGACCGACCCCTGCTTCTCTGAGCGTTGGGCGAAGTTGTTCTCTGTCCTCTCTGCTCCTTCTGTGCCTCTTCACTCTTTTTCCTTCCTTCAGAACAGCCGAGCCAGCACTTTGAGACTGCAACTCTGAAATGAGGGCACAAGTTTACCACACAAACAAGCACTCTCTCTACAGTATCTATCTATCTATCTCGCTCTTTTTACCCACTAAGTCTGACCTCTGGGAACAAGCGGAACAAGACTTGAGTCAAATCCTTACTTAGTGGGAGTTGCACTTCAGCAAAATTCTCTAATAGCCTAAACAAAGGTGCAAAGAGATGGAAATGGACAGACTGAGAGGAGTGCGGGCGGAGACCCTGAAAGTTATAGTTGACGTTGGTGAGCCGCATCAATCATCAGCTAATAAACAATATCCCTGGCAATTTGTACTGATGCGAATATCTCACGGAAGGAAGAATAATATTTAAAAGAAGACAATATGATATTTTAATATGCTGTTTGACACATGTCCAAGAAGGAGCCAGAAAGTCAAGTTAAATCCATCTGGATCTCAGTCTAGAGTTAATATACCCGTCAATAACACTTCTAAAACTTTGTTGAAGTTCCCAAAGGTCGACGCATGTCTGAGGAGTCATACACTGAACTCCTATGAAAAATAGTGATGGGACCCAAACCATCCATTGTAATTATGTAATTCAGTGTGTTTTGGGTGTCCCCCACAGCATAGCAAAATACACCTTTTCCACATTGTGGTATTACCTGCTCATTGCAAGAACCCACATGTGGTATGCACTGGATTCATTAAGCAACATATTTCTATGGTTAAGAGTTTAATTTGGACTGCTTTGTGACGATACTTCAAACATTTCATTTTTTATATTTTCAGAAATATTAGTGTCATAATCAGAATAAGAAGTGAAGCCTATGTGTAAATTCTGGACAAAATAATCTCTCCAGTTTCTTGAGTGAAACTCTCCTCCTCTGCCTCCTTTTTAAATCTATAATACATGTAGTTAATTTTAATCTAACAAATCTATAACTCTTAAAAATCTGCAAATATGTTTGATACATGTCTAATATCTCTCTAATACATTTCTCCTGTGTTGTTCTTTCACATAACTAAAGGGCCGGCTCCAGATGTGTCGGCCCTGTAAATTTGGATGGATTTTTGAATTGGCTGTCAGTGTTTTCTATCGTTCATCAAATCACTCTCAAAGTGATCTCAACAACATCGTTTGCCACTGTCATTATAGTTGTGATGTGGACTACACCATCCACTTGAGTTAGAACAATATTTAAAATGATATATTATGATTATAATTATCGTTCTTGGTGTGGACGGCCCTTTAAGGGAACAGTGTGTAACATTTAGGGGATCTATTGGCAGAAATGGAATATAATATTAATTAATAGGTTTCATTTTTGTGTATAATCACCTGCAAATAAGAACTGTTATGTTTTTTTTTTACCTTAGAATGAACCGTTTATATCTACATATGGAGCGGGTCCTCTTCACGGAGCCATGTTTCTACAGTAGACCAGAATAGACAAACCTAACAATGCTAGATAAGGTTGCGTTTTCATGTTTTTGCGGCAGCCATCGTAGTACTCCTACACGCTTGGAAACCTCACCCTTAGATGCCACCAGATCCTACACGCTGCACCTTTAAGATTATAGAAATGTAAAAAATAGGCTACGTCACACGTACATGCAAGCATAAACAAATCTCAGCCTAATGAGATCACCCTGTACGAGTGATTACTTATCAGGTTGTTAATATGAAACTAGACACACACTTACAGTATACTGTCTCTCAGACACATTCACACAGACTTTTTCCCAAATTGAGGTGGCCAAAATTGAAAAACCAGCTGTCCTGGAGTCTCTCTCTTTATGTATATGTGTCTTTTGTAAAGTTTCAAAGTTTAAAATATGTTTATG
Organism: Sebastes umbrosus; assembly: GCF_015220745.1. Taxonomy (NCBI): domain Eukaryota; kingdom Metazoa; phylum Chordata; class Actinopteri; order Perciformes; family Sebastidae; genus Sebastes; species Sebastes umbrosus. The sequence goes on along the minus strand of NC_051282.1, from coordinate 8,054,769 downwards.
CATGATAAACACTAGATTACAGTTGACTGTGTAGTGCTAAACCAACATCTGTTTCAGGCTGTGTTAGGCTACTGAATGGTGGCGTATGCACTTACATATATATGCGAGGGGGAAAAAAAACACTTATTCATCCTGTTGACTTTCATCATTTCAGCTTACATTTGAACCCCCCCCCCTCCGCCACCTCCTTCCTCCAAATTGCCGTACTTGTCGCTGTCTATCTGTCTCTGGCTCCCTCGTCTCTTTCCCCTCAGCCTCAGAGTGTCACACATTGTTGACACTGGATGGTTTGAGACAGACAGACAGACGGACGTGCAATGAGATGAAAGTCAGATGTGATGAAAGGCGATCGAGCCAACAGCAAACTCATTTACCGACAACCAGTCCCTGGACCTCTGGGAAGACCTCCTTTTATCGATGTTTCCAGGAGTGTGACGTGTTACAAAATTGCTCAAACTGAAAGACTCAAAAGTGCCATTTTCAGTAGCAGAAGATTAAAGCCCAATCTATTGGTCAGTATTTCGTCTGATGAAGTCAAACTGCGTTGTACTAAAACATTTATAAGCTCAGTCAGTCACACTTTTTTGGGGAGAGGCAGTGCTGTAAAGGTGTTTTTCGGTGCTTATGTTGGAGGTTGCACACTTGTTTGTGTTTCATTTTACGTCTCCAGGCTTTTAAGTAAAAAGTCCAAATATTTCCGTCAGGTGTCCATCATCACCTTGTTGCCTTGGAGCTGACATGCAGCTGTCAGCTGAAATTTGGATTCACTTGCAGTGGAATTTTAAGCTGACTGAACTGCATTTCAATCAGGAGAGACTCGTATGAATTGAATGGTGATTTATTACAAAGTGCATGAATTATGAATAGGAACATTCTTTGGCGATTTAGACCCAATGTGAAATAATAAGGGGGAAGTGAGGCTGTAGTTGGATTTAGGATTATTCCCCCGGGTCTAGACACTGGTGATGGTGGTAGTGAAGATCGATGCGGATCCGATGAATGAAGTGGAGCCGGATTACTCTGATGTGATGAATCTGGAGGTGATGGGGTGGTGGAGGGTCGCATCAGTTTGTGCTGAATACTGACACTGAAAACAGCATAGAGGAGAACGTTTTTTAAACTTTTGACAGCAGCAATGTGATTGGTTTAGGGAGATATGGCAAGATCTGATTGGTCACTGAAAAGAGAGACGCCCATAATCAGCTGATGTATTAATAGCCCATGAGAGAGAGATCCAGAATGAATGAGAATGAATGAGATTGCACCCCTAGTCTTCCTGACTGAATTTACGCATAAGCTTCATTAAGTCAATGAACTTCCAACATTATAAAATATGCTGATTATCTTTCTGTTTATTCATTACTTTCACCTATTTCAAACAGTATCCATTACAACCTATTTGAACTGTTTGTTAACTTAGTATTCCATCTGTTTCATTCATTACTTTAAGCTAACTATTTGGACTTTTTTTATTACTTTTAGCTAACTGTTTTAACTTTCCTGATTGCTTGCTAGCTATTTTTACACTCTCTCAGCTGCAAAATGTAATTTTCGGGTTTTACAGCCACCTCAATATGTGGATTTGCAGTATATGTTTTTAATCAAATCACAATTTCTGTTGTGTTGTGTTTTTTCCAAATAAGTTGAGCAGTAATCTTACCCCCTGACAACGGGCAAGTGCTGTATGGCTCGTTGGTAATCACTGATCTAAAGTGTCCTTGGCACTGATCTTTACAGCACTGTCTCTTCTCTCCGAAGACATGAACAATTTAACATCAAAACATTTCTCGGTTGCTGTACTGTTCCTCTAGAAAGAAAAAGAGCAGGGTGGTTATGGCAGCAACATCAGTTCAGGCTACAAACTGTCCCACCATCTTTGTGGTGAAGTTGATCAAGCATTTCACAACGTCCACGAGGCCATTATGGCTCCTTGTTTTCTTATGTGCTTCCTCAGCCTTTTTTAGTGTGTGCTCGAGTGTTTTCACTGCAGCAAGGAGGATGAAAAAAACAGTCTTGTTGTCTAGTTTTGCCAGATGGAAACACACACAGTCAGAGCAAAGGTTTCTGCACCAGTGAGTGGTTTCAGTGAGCAGAGACATGATGTGTGTGTAACGTGTTTGTTCTATAAAGCAGAAATAAATTTGGGACAGTGTGTGAATGTGTGTTATGTGTGCGTTTATCTCGGAGAGCGCACGAGAGAGAGAGTCTGAGATTGACAAAGAGAGAGTGAGAGCGAGCTTTCATGCTGAAAATTTAACAATTGTTTCTTTTTCTGTCCTCTGGTGTCCAGACCTGTATATAGTCTCTCTGAATTCCTTTGTGTGTGTTTATTGTGTGTGCTATTTGCCTTTATGTCACGTCACACAGCCCTCCCATCATCTCCAGCCATACTAAAGTCCAGCTGAAAATCCAGAGGTGATCTGGCCGTTGCTGTCTGTGCCTAAAGGCCTTGCAGTGTCCTGTCTGAAACGAGGAAGTGTATTAAATAGGGCTGTGAATCGATTATAGTATTTAATCGTGATTAATCACATGATTGTCCATAGTTAATTGCGATTAATCGCAAATGAATCACACATTTTTTATCTGTTTAAAATGTACCTTAAAGGGAGATTTGTCATGTATTTAATAGTCTTATCAACATGGGAGTGGACAAATATGCTTTATGCAAATGTATGTACAGGTATTTATTATTGGAAATCAATTAAAAACACAAAACAATGACAAATATTGTCCAGAAACCCTCACAGGTACTGCATTTAGCATAAAAAATATGCTAAAATCATAACATGGCAAACTGCAGCCCAACAGGCAACAACAGCTGTCAGTGTGTCAGTGTGCTGACTTGACTATGACTTGCCCCAAACCACATGTGGTTATCATAAAGTGGGCATGTCTGTAAAGGGGAGACTCGTGGGTACCCATAGAACCCATTTTCATTCACATATCTTGAGGTCAGAGGTCAAGGGACCCCTTTGAAAATGGCCATGCCTGCTTTTCCTCGCCAAAATGTATCGTCAGTTTGGAGCGTTATTGAGCCTCCTTCTCGACAAGCTACTATGACATGGCCGGTACCAATGGATTCTTTAGGTTTTTTCTTATTTCATATGATGCCAGTATCTTCACTCTCTTTAAAACTGAGCCCGCTACAACTCAAAAATCACAAGTTGCGTTAATGCGTTAAAGAAATTAGTGGCGTTAAATCAAATTTGCGTTAACGCATTATTATCGCGTTAACTTCAACAGCCCTAGTATTAAATCATTCCCTCAAAGTATAACAGACAGGCTTTATAAATAATCTATTCGCACATCTTTAATCTCTGTTATAATTGCCTGTTTTCTTCCTTAAATCCATTCTTTATTCATATTGTCAGATTGATCATTATAGTTTAATTGTCAAGCAATTTATCTCTCTGCTTTGACAATTTAAAGCACATTAGCACTTGTTGCTGTCATTTTGTGTCCCTCCAAGCTATAAGCATTCACTTTATTAAACTCCCTCCCCTGAATTATTCCCCCTGAAATTTCTCATCTTTTTTTTTCTTTGTCCTTTTCTGCATAGCTTACAGTAGCACTGCTCCATCACACATTATCATCGCGAGGACCCAAGGTGCACCAACACATTAGAAAATAGGCAGTTTTACTTTGCATTTCTTACTCCAGCAGCTTGAAATGTCAGTGATGTAAGAATTCAAGCTTTTCCTTCGCTCGCACATGTAAACCTCACCGGATAAAAGCTTCTGAAAAAAACACCTGAAATATAAATGTGGAATAAAACACAAAAGGGAATGAAGGAAAACAGAGAAAACTCTTCCATTTCACTTCCCAAATTTGACTAATTTGGATGTTTTTTCTCTGCTACCTAAGTGTACCTGTTACATCACCAAGTGGAGTACAGTGTGTTTTATCCATTATGCTCTTTACAAAACCCAGTTTGTTTTTTGCTTCTGTTGAAGAGAGAAATAGATGTGAAAATGGAAAAACATATTTGTCATGGTTCCAGTGGCCTGTTTGGATGTTACAGCATCTTTCCACTATATAACTTCTTTGTCACGCAATAAACACAGATCGTGATGTAAAGCTGCAGTAACTGTAGTCATCCATGTATGAAGCAGAAACTGTTGGACTCATCCCGGCATTCAGCCATGCAGAATTCTGCTAGTTGTAGAGTAAATTTGGTGAATGAACACAAATTATGAATAAAATCTGAATTTTGTTGTTTTAGATTATGGACATATGAGTGAATTAGCTCTAGCTCTCATTTAATAGTTGCTGCAGTTGAATGAAAACCCAAATATAACACAGTGTGTTTGCCCCCATGTTCTCTTTTACACCGTCTTTTACAATATTTTCTGTATATTTTTCAATTCTACTATCAGGACTGCTATCTTTCTCTTCGGTTAAGTCTTCCCCAATCAATTCATGCAACCCAGTTGATCATGACAAGCATCCCTGCTGGGACGGGATGAGTATTCCCGTTAATGGGAATCTAAAACCTTTTTGTCAGCTGTTTGAATACAGTAAATGATCTGCATGAATCTGTTTACCACAACACGAGATTTGACGTTGCATCTCTTTGTGCTAAAATCCAATGTGAGCACTCTGACATGCAGCGCAATGTTTATTTACCCCTTTCCTAATCTCAATGTTACATGGTTTAGTTTATAAGTGTTGTTGTTGTTGTTGTTGTATGGCACTGGGGTTATCCTTCCATCACAGATGTTTCATTTAATTAGGCTCACAACACCTCCAGAAGGCTCAACAGTCATTTTCTACTGTCCCAGAGCCAGGCCCCCTCTACACCCACTCTGAGCAAAAAATAAATCTACAGTCACTTCCACTGTTTTGTACCAACTCTAGGCTTATTATAGTTACAGAGAATTCATAGTTTTTCCTAAATATGCTATTACAATCAGTGGCACCGGCATGGGATTTGAAGTTGGGGGGGCAATCGAGCTTTGGATGACGTAATACTGTGTTTTCCACAGGATTCTGAGAGACTGTGGTGGTACGGAAATATTGTACATTTTCAAATTAAATGTATCTATCTGGTGCACTTTGAGAGCAAAATTAAGAGGCTAGATCTATGAAGAACTTTGTGCTCTAGTTAACAATTTAATCAGACTGGGTCCGACATCGCTGCAGATCCTTGACGCACTGAGGACAGTCTGCCCCATTTGACAGACACACCGGCGCACTGTGGAGCGAGCACTCCGCAGTCCACGGGAAGCGGCGAGGTGAGGCGAGGTTGTGCTGTAGAACTCACGGTCGGAGCTGCGAGCCACCTTCACCCAGGGCCTTTCCAAGCAGACTGCACGGATCCCACCGGTTGAGACATGGAAACATATTTTCAGATCATTATGAAACTGTAGTGGGCTGGATGTCAAATCACTTTGATTTCATTTGAATCAGGCCACACAATGGTTGATTATGATTGGATAAAGGTACAACATGTTACACCATATAGACATTATTGCCAACGTTCTACCTGGCTTAGACGTTGCCACTTTATTGCCATAACACGTGGCACTTTCACGCCTAAAGTGGCGTTTTGGCTGAAAGTCTCGGCTATGTATATGATTCCAGATTGTACTAGTGTGAAAGTGTACTTTAAGGAACAGTGTGTAACATTTAGGGGGATCTATTGGCAGAAATGGAATATAAGTATGTTTTCTTTGGTGTATAATCTCCTGAAAATAAGAATTGTTGTGTTTTCGTTACCTTAGAATGAGCCGTTTATATCTACATATGGAGCGGGTCCACTTCACGGAACCGGCCGCCATGTTTCTACAGTAGACCAGAATGGACAAACCAGACGCTGGCTCTAGATTGGACCATCCGCATTTTCGCGTTTTTACCACAGATCTCCCTACACGCTTGGCACAAAAAAGAAATTTCAGTTGATTGCAATCTACAACCTCACCGCTAGATGGCGCCAGATCTTACACATTGCACCTTTAAAGCTCGGGTAGGTAACATTGGAGAAACCAGCAAGAGTACGCTAGATTTTAAAAATTGTCCAACAGAAAAACCCAGCCCAGCGTTGGCAACTCTTTTCCAATGAAAGTACATAGCCAGCAGAACTACTGTAGCTCCAAAAGTCCCTAAATCTAAAGAGAAAGTCTCCAAGTCGGCAACACTGACAGTCCGTCCCTTCAGGCCTCCCTTCAAAGCCACTCCCCCAAAATTGTCACAATGAACATAAACAACGAACATGGCAATTGTTAGTACTCATAACTATCAAGCAAGGTAGGTAGGTAGGTAGGTATACAGGCAGTTAGGCCGTCCAATCATTTCATTTGGGCCGAATGAAATGATTGGACGGGCTCATTACAGTCCTGCGTCAGCCACAGATACCAGGTTTTTCTTTTTTTTTAGTCAGAGTATTTGATTTATTGATTGCTGACGGGATGTAGTGAGAATTTCAACTAATATAACAAAAATATTTCTAAAATACATTCCCCACTCTAGCTTTAACATGACTGCTTATTTACTTATTTTACTTATTTGTTCCAAAATTATTATTCTTACACAGGCATGTGCAACCGGAAATAATTTCACATGATTCTGTGCCACACGACACAAAAAAACGATCAATGAGTTACTTCCATGTAAATGACATTACCTGACCCCCTCCAGTAAAAGCTATCCTGTTCCGACAGAGCTAATGGCTGCACTTTCAATTGCAATAATCTGCCAGCGGGCTCATGAATTAGAAACAGGACAGACGTGTCTGAAAGAAGAGTGAGTTTGGCAGAATATTGCACTCTTGAACCTTTTGAAGCCGACTGAATCCCAAACGGAACAGCTGTATCTTCCCTCTTTTGCTGCAGGCAGCAATCCACTCCCTCTTCATCAGGCAGCAGGGTGGAATGTTTTCATCCGATGGGTTTTTGGTTCAAGTCAGTCCCGTGAGAGCAAACATCTGCTCCGCTGGAGTGTCCTTGAGCAAGACGCTGCACCCCTACCAGCTCCGTGGATGGATGCTATTATATTCAGCACTATTCATGTGGGTTCATTGAGGTTCATGTCCCTGCTGTGGCCTTTGCCCTGTCAGAAAATGACGGAGGATATGCGCTTGTTACCAGAGGTCATACGCTTTCTAGTGGCCATCAAATGCAGCTGTTCTCTGCAGGCCCCCGTCTGCAAATCACATTTATGCGACCGTGTGTATTCCTAATTTCATCCTCCGGCTAAATGCCCACAGTATGTTCACATCACTTGAAAAACATTTGGTTAATAGTGACAACATAAAAGACCACACGTTTCTTTATGTGGCAACATGTGGTTTGCTTTTGTTGCTATAAAACTGCTCCCTTTGGTGAATTTTAAAACTTCCACAGAAAAAAAAAAAAATCAATACTAAGCACTCGGCGACATCTCCTGCGCGCTAGTATGAATAGATAACGAGGTGTGTTTGATTTCCCTGTACATTACGTTTTTCTGGCACAGTAAGCTGTTTTCAATAGAAGCGTCAACTAAATGGTCCAGCAGGTTTTCCGTCGTCCGGGCTTCGTTATCAACGAGAAGACAGCTGCATGAAGCAGAATGAAGCGCAATAACCATCAAGCATTTCAAGTCGGCTGCTACCTTTTTTTTTTTTTTTCCCTCAAAAACGTGAAGTGTTTACTGGTTTGAGAAGTGGAAGGGTTAGATATAGAGCAGGGGGTGCAGTACTGTTATTTGAGCAGTAGATGGCAGTTTGTGTCACTGTTTGTTTGAAGAGGAGGAGGGAAGCACTGCAGTGAGGGAGGAAGAGTGACTACAGTGCATCAGAGACGGGGGGGACAAAAAAAAAACCCCTCTGAATCCAAGTCCCCAGCGGAGCAGAAATATACTGGCGTGGTCAAAATCAAAGGGCTTCTTCAAGGTCGGCTGTCCAACCAGACTGATTGATACTAAATAAAAGAGCAAGTATGTGTGTGTTTTTTATGGAAGAGAGAATCAGTGAAAGACAAACATAGCCATATAGACAGACACACCGGCAGCCCAAGAGGCACACGGCTCATCAGCTAGACTGACAAATCAACAGCGGGCCATCCGATAGCACAGAGGACCGAGTCAACATGACAGCCAGGTAGACGGAGACAAGGACCGGAGAAAGATAAAGACTGCAGGACAGATGGAAGGAGGCATTTAGCTTTTTCCCGAAGAAGAATATCCCCGCTAACTACAGCTTTTTGCAACCTTTTTCAAGAGCCTCAGGCACACAACACTGATGGGGATACCTCTGCTTTTCTAGAACAAATCTGCATAAATTAAAGCCGCACTAATCAATATGTTTTATACAACCAGTGGGTCAAATAGTTATGTTAAAGGGAGTGGAACGGTTCACAAAATTCACGGTTCGGTTAATATCACGGTTTTTGGAGTCACGGTTTTTGGTTCGGTTCGGTACATTTATGTTACAGCGAGAAGGTCATGTTCTGATTTCAACATGCTTTTAATTAATTTAAAGTTAACAAATGTTTGCCTTAACAAAAGTATGGCTTACATAAGGAACATAAACACTTCTTCATTGTCAAATCTTAATTGAAAGAATAGGTCTTCTACAGTAATTGTGTATGTGTATATTACACCAACCTGCATTCTGTATAGGACACGGACCAACTGCGTTACAGTGTGTGTGTGTGTGTGTGTGTGTGTGTGTGTGTTCGTGTGTTCTCTCTGTTCTTTATAGCCTAGTTTCCACCATCTAGGTCACATCATGTACAGTGCCTCACCCATAACCTCCGTCTGCTGCTGCTGAGTGTGTGTGTGTGTGTAAGAATAGTATTTAGGCGGGTGCATGGTACAAGCTGCGTTCACAGTGACCACCTATTTATACTCACTGTCCCTGTCCCCAAAAAGAGACATGATACTGGCTCTTTCGCCCTCCCTCTTTCCTCAATCCCTCCTTCCCATCTGCCCTGACTTTTCTTTTCTCTGTGCCGTATTTCTTTTCCTATCCTCCGTTCCATCACTCATGTTGTGAGTATAGCTGTGTGTTTGACGGATAGTTAGAAAAATATACAGACGAGGAAGGACGCAGAGGAAGAGAAAGCAGAAATTAAAGGCGATGGATGGAGAAAAAGTTTGAGATGCACTGAACATTAGATTAAGATTAAATTAAGCGTGACCCCATCCAGTAGACAAATCTCTCTCTCCGTATGAATGTTTTGTTCAGCTGTGAGCTCCTTGTCTTTTTGTTTGCTTCAGGTTCTGTTTCTCCCTTTGTGTTTCTCTTTCTCACCCAACCTTTTCTCTTTTAGCACGTCGATCCATCTCTCTATCTTTTCACATTATCTATGTATCAGAACTCTCTTTCTCTCAGCTGTTTATGATAAAAACCATCGCGCTCCTTTGATTTCAGATGTGGCGAGGCGAGCTGAAGCGCTGCGTCTCGCGCATTAAACGCACCAATCAGTGCTCCTGCAGGGCATGGGGATGATCTTCTATTGGGCCGTGGAGAAAATAATGTTTAAACATTAGCTAGTGGCTGTCGATCATGCATGTGATTGAATGTACCGAGCCAAAGAGCTTGTGTAGAAGAAAGTGAGTGTGTGCAGGGGCAAGTTTTGTATATGCCTGGATGCCGAACACTGTGTTTTTATGTTTGCAGACTTCCTAAGTCCTCCTGGTTGGAGGCTGTAACCGTAGCTGTTTTATTTACAAGGATATGCACTCTACATAATAGTGTTGCAAAAGCTGGATTTAGACAAATGGATGTTGATTCTAGAACAGCGGCACACAATACCCAAGTGCAGCATTTCAGAACAAAACTGCTTAAAATGCAGCTCTTGGGGGAACCCCCCAAAAGGTTCCCTGTGGATTATTGTACATTTACTGTTTTGGGGCATTTGGTTCTTGAAATAAAAATAATGGATTATTTTTCCTCTGTTGTAGCTTGGGCCTGTCAAAATGCACTTTGCAATTTGTGAATAATCAAAAATTGAAGCAAATATTGGATCATCTGAGCAGGACATAAAGACATGCCGTGTCACAGCATAACATTCTAAGTCAAAGTTTGTTCGGCTCGCAAGTGTACGCTCTGCTTCTAATTTTGATTCGGCCAATGTGACTTTAATGACAGCATGGGAATCATTTACTATAATAGATATTAAGCCAAAGAAAGTATTAAAGAAGATATTACTTTAATCATTATAACCATATGTAGCAAGCTCAGTCTTAAAGCTAGAGGGAAGGTACTGATATCATATGAAACTAGAAAACATAAGGAATCCATTGGTACCAAAAATGTTATGCTAGCTTGTCAGGAAATAATAACGCTCCAAAGTTACACAACATTTTGGCGAGGGAAAACTGGTATGGCGATTTTCAAAGGGATTACTTGACCTCTGACCTCAAGATATGTGAATAAAAATGGGTTCTATGGATACCCACAGAGTCTCCCCTTTACAGACATGCCCACTTTATGATAATCACATGCCGTTTGAGGCAAAAACCATGCCGTCTTTTGAATGCAGTATAAATGTGTTATTTTTGCCAATACTAAAATGGTGTGTTTGAATATTTCTGCATACTGGGGTCCCGAAACAGTCTTGGAATTACATAAATTGGGTATGACTGGAAAGCTGAGACTCTTGTGGATCCATTGAGCTCAACTTTATTCATGAGTGATGATGTTATTCCCTATAGTAGCCATTTCATATAATGACACCGTATAGTCACAGCCTCATGAAACTTTACAGCCACAAACTAGAGACCTAGGGCAAAGACAAAAATGGGTCTATGTGGGTCTCTAAGGGTTAAATCAGTAATTTAAATGTAGTTAACTAGGATTAACAAGTATCAAATTTACTTTGCTCTAGAGGAATAGTTTGACCTTTAGGGTAATGTGCTTAATCACTTTCTGGTGAGTTAGTAAGTGAAGACTGGAAACAGAGGCAGCTAGTCTGGCTCTGTCCAAAGGTAACACAATCTGTATACCAGCACCTCTAAAGATAACTAATCAACATGTTATATCTCATGTGTATTATCTGTACAAAAATCGAAGTATAAAAACGACAATGCGGACAAGGCCGCATTAAAGTACCATGGGCCCCGGGGCTATGATGTTTCCAAGGGCTTTTCTCAAGACCCCCTCCTCATACATACATACATACAACAACGCATCAACATTCATGACTGCAGTTTAATTTATTATTCATTAGAAGCCCATAGTGGAGCATACTTATATCATACAGAATCTATGTCATCAAAAGGTACAGGTCGGCTCACTGGGGGCCAATATTCACCTCTCAAAGCATGTATATGCGCGCTTACGCGGAGCATTCCGTTGCGTGCCCGGTAGCGTTTCTCTTTGTGAATTTTATTTTTTCCCCCCTGAGCCCCGGTAAGCTTGTGCATTAAATCGATGGTGCATGTTGTGTTATGTGTGGAACTATTTCTTGGCTTAAAATAGTTACCAGGCAACCAGTGGAGACTCTAGTGCTCCCAGCCAAGAAATAGGCACATAACACCTTATAAAGCGGTGAAGTTTCTGCACTTTAATACTTCGGTTGTTGTACGAATTAAACAAATGAGATAAAACATTTTATCCAGTGAGCTTTGGAGGTGCTAGTAAGCTTTGGACAGAGCCAGTTCGATTCTGTTACCAGTCTTTCCCCTCAGCTAAGCTAAGCATTTTATCAACATACGTCCTGAGTGATCCGATCACAAGTGGACAGATCTAAGTACAGGTGTGAACGCACTCAAGACGTATTGAGGACACGTCGAGATCCGATCACTCAGACCACATTCAGAGGTGGTCTGTGCCTCATATGACCACATTCTTTTAGCAGTGGGTACGTGAATGTGTCCTGCGCCACATTAAGGACCGCCTACTCTACTGGCGTCCCGCTGGGATCTGCGGGGTCTCACTTTACTCCTCATGTGAATAGACGGGCGCTTGTCTGCACTCGCAGCACGGAAACAGCTTATGTGCTCTACTGTATCCTGTCGGTACAACTGTATTTAATTAAAATATATCTTATCTGTAGGCTACATATCTACAGACTATCAGGCTAGGCACGTGAAGTGCAATAGCCTTTCATTTTGATGTTAATAAAATGCACCCGGATTCATGAATATGTAGGCTTTTACTACTGACATTCATGTAATATTACATCACGATATTACGTCCGCTGTATTAGTTGTGTGTTTATTTGCATATAGAGCGGGGAAGTGAGATCCAATCACAGGTGGCCACTGGAGACGCATTCTAATGCCAGGTGTGAACAGACGTAATTAAAGCTCCAAAGATCCACTTGTGATCTGATCACTCAGGACGCGTGTTAATACCAGGTCTGAACAGGTAGCCACACATATGACACCGGCGTCATCTAACGCTCCTCCAGCAAGCTAATAAGAGTATTTCTCAAAAACAGGGGAAATTAATGCAAGTGTGGTACTGCATTGTAATGCAGATTACTGGGTAACAAAAGAAGCACCAAGTTAAGATTGTGTGGTGACTGATAAAGACCGTGTTCAATCAATCCACTTTGATTTAAAAAACGTCAGAAAAATGACATGCTGTGTGGAAAAGTAGCACCAGATTATATCTCAATGGGTTTGCTGAGAACGACGCTTTTTTACTGAAAGTGGTGGTTGATTCTGATGTGAATTTTCATTTGTCTGAAAATGACTTTGACTGAACTTTAAACACTCGCAGCTCCACAGGAGATGAAGCGCAGTTTATACCTCTAAGCTCAGCCGCCCTGGGGATATAATGTCACTGCCCATATTGAGACTATTTTTCTCCCCTGCTGCCGATAGCATCTACCACATGGAAAAATAACTCATCGAAAGCTCTGACCTTGGGTGCAGAGGTAAACACCTGCGACTGCTTTACTGGGATTCTGTCAGAGGAATATTAGTTTTACTGCAGGTTTTTAGAGGAAAGACCTTCTGTTGTACAAATTATATACTATTTCTCTGCTCACCGTCTCTGCTCGAATGCTGTTTTGTCGAGTGCGAAGATGTGTGTGTGCAGTGACAGATTTGCTATGTGACCAGAGAGCGGAGAGTCTGTGGCTCTACCTGCCACAGTGACCTGATAAAGTGTGTGTGTTTGTGTGTGTGTTTTCCGTGTCCAAGGTGAATTGAGCTGATGGCTGATGGCAGGCGGAGTGCTGACAAGACAAGCATTTCACCTTTCCCTTCTTTACTTTGCCCACTGTTTGTCTCGCTCCTGTTGCACCAGTGTCCTTCGTTTATCCCTCACACACATTTACAAAGTTACACGTACTGTATGCACAGTGTCTAACCCTGAGATTCACTCATATCGTGCTACTTACTAACACTGTAAGAGTTAGCACAAGCTCTGCTGACAAGCAAAAAGATTCTCGTCAGCATCCACATGAATGAATTGACAACGGAGTCTGTTTTAGTAAGTTACTGCTGAGTTGTCAGCATGTTTAATACAGTAAAACATACAGTATATGTACTGTAGATGTGTGTGTAGATTCCTTACTGGCGTCAACAGGCAGTCCAAGAGCTCATGACAACAATCATCTATCTAGAGTCTCTATTTTTTTCAGTCTATTCCTCGCTCTCCTCCTCTCCTCCTCCCCCCTTTCTGTCTTTCTCTCCATCTCTATCTCTCTTTCTGTCCGATAAAACCAGATGACATGATTTCACGCTCGGTTGTTGGAAGATCTTCTCGTAATTACTGCTGTAAGAAATGAAGGCTAACAGATTCCTCCTCACTTTCTCCCTTCCTCTTTCTGCTGGTCACACACAAAATTAATTATACAGACAAAGATGGCGATTAATTGGCTGTTAAACAGCGTTTCATGCATAAACAGCAGGTGAGCGGTAGGCTGAGTTTAGGTAAGGGAAATTACTGTTTATTATAAATTGGATCTTTTTCTCTCTGGTTTCTCCACCGTTATTTAATTGCTGACGTCTGGGAACGTGACGGGATCGCTAAAAAGATGTCTGACGAGGCAGATTTTAACTCCCAAATGATTTGGCTAACTCGATAGCCAGTTTCCATGTTGATTTTCATCCTGCCGTACTTACCGTAGTTGTATGCACATAATACAGTTATTATATGCAAGGAGGGATTAATGCCAAAATTTCAGTTGCCTCCAAACAAAAAGTGATTTAGATAATCTGGATAAACTGTTGGCTTTTCTTATTATCTTCAAATTTAGTTTTAAAATGGCAGTTATTTTGGTGCGAATGACATTATTATAACTGATAGAAATGATGATCCAAAACTACTAAACTAAGATCCAAGTAATAAACCGGAATAATCTTTTAACTTCAGATTTTCTGTCACCGTCTTCGTCACTTTCTCTGTTTTCTTCTTCCAATAATCTTCTTCTACCTGCTCTAAATTTTAAAATGTTTCCCATGACGCCCCCCCTCTCTCTCACACACACACACACACACACACACACCCTCTCTGCCTCTGCAACTTTCGCTCACTCATCTTCTTCCTCTCTCCCTCTCATCCTCTCGTTCCCTTGGCCACTCCATTAACCAGAGGGTCACTTTTCCAGCTGGTTAGTCCAGTCCAGATTTCCATCAGGTCGCTGACGTACGAGACTGTCCCGCCATCTGTGTGTGTGTATGTGTGTGTGTGTGTGTATGTGTGCGCTCAGACGGGCAGGTTCATTTGTCAGTTTTACTTCAGTCTTGTCCTCCGGTGTGATGTTGTAATGACCCAAGGCGGCCCAGACAGAAGAATGACATTTACCACTACCCCCATACCACACACACACACACACACACACACACACACACACACACATGCCATGCAGAGACAGGTTTTAAAGTGCTGACGTGTTGATGTGTTGATCTGCAAGATGAAGTTGGTGAGAGGTTGGCTGTGATGTTTCTCCACTGCACTTTAAGCTTGATTTCAACTTGAATGATGTTTGAATCATCTGGCCACTTACACTAGCGGTGGTTATATAGTCCCGACATAGACTGTATATAAGAAGTGGACATAGTCAGCCATTGGTTTGTGGACTGCCGTTTTGAAGCCTCGAGTTTGTCATTTTGGCCGTCGTCATTTTGTTTTTTTGCAACCAGAAGTGACACGAGAGGGTGGAGTTTAGCACAACCGAACGCTGAATAAGACATTTTCAGGCGACCAAAATGTTACAATTAACTTTCTGAACTAAAAACACTTTGAACACTGACAACTCCCAGACCGGACAACGCCGTGGTAGCGACCTGTCACTCACAAGGTAGCCACACCCTAAAGCATGTCCTGCTTTATGGTCTATTTGACTCTAAATGGGACCATAATTGACTAAATGAACATCATGCTGTATTGAAGAAGACTTGAAACTAGCGATTGAGATCATAAACTCATGTTTACAATGTTTACTGAGGTAATAAATGAGAAGAAGGGAGAAGTAGGATCATTTTCTCATAGATTTCTATACAGTCAGACTTCTTTTTGCAACCAGAGGAGTCGCCCCCTGCTGGCTGTTAGAAATGATGCAAGTTTAAGGCACTTCCACATTGGCTTCACTTTTCAGATCTGTCCAGACGAGTCCAGAAAAACTGCAAGTTTTCTCATGAAAGATGTTCCTTACATCAGATTTTTATGACAACAAATGTAAAAGCTTTAACTGGATATACAGTGAATCACCATTGTTTTGTATGGATATCTATTTGCTGATCATTATCAATATACTTTATTAGGCCACTCAGACTTTAATGTTGCTTGGCTAGTTCCCACCGATGTCAAGAAGTCTATTGTTGTTAGTCAGTGGATCATTAAACTCCACACTAAACTATTATGAATGAGCTACTGTGTGTATGTGAGCCCTTTACTTTCACTTGGCTTGTTTGTTTTTCTACAACAACAGGTACGTGTAAATAAATGTTAGAATTTTTTTGTCAGGAAACCAAATCAATACTTTATAACCTCTCTGGAAACACTTGCTTTTGGTGCATCCAATGTGAGCTGCAGGATCAGCGCGGCTGTTTGCAGCCTGTCTGTCAGCTGGCTGAGGCTGATGCTTTCAAGTTCTGCTGCTGAGTGGGGATACAGAATATCAGTTACAAACTGATACGCAGTCGGAATATTTACTATACATCTACAGCCAGTGAAGCAATCTGCCGGGTTCATGCTAGTCTTTATGTCTCTGTGGCTATGTCTGTAGTTTTGTAGTTTAGCTCTGCACATTATTAGTCTTTCTATTGCTTTACTAATTTCATTTAATTAAGTTAATTTTGCTCCCGAGATGAGGTGGAAAACTATACACACCAGCACTAATATCAACTGTCCTCTCTCTCTTTCTCTCACTGCTTCATCTACCTTCTCTCTCTCTTCATCTATCTTTCTCTCACTCTATCCATCTGTCCTCCCCTCCTTTCATCCATCCTGTTTTAGATGGATATAAGTTTACCCGCAAGCAAACAAGAAAAACTATTGTTATTAATGACTGTGTGTGTGTGCGCAGAAAATGTATGTGTTGGTGGAAGGAAACCGTTCAGTAAAAGAGACACACAGAAAATAAGATATAAAATCCTCCCTGAAACTGAAGGTCATTTCTAGCGTTTCATAACATAATTATAACTCCGAAATTAGAGATGCTGAATAATTATATTCTATTAAATGTTGGCATTTTGTTCCATTTTAGGATGTTTGTTGAATCCTCCTCAGTTTGTGACTTTTTTTTCCCTCTTTCTAAGGTGTTCCGCAATTACCCATGACACACAACAGTGCATCAACTTCTTGCAATGCTATTATTTTATTCAGAGGTCATTTTAAATTGATCACAAACCATAACTCAAACCAGCTTTAAAAATACATAATTCTCCTGCAGCGTCGAAATGATCAACTTTTTATGTTTTCGGGCATGAGATCTTTTTACCTCTCTCGTCCCTTCCTTTGTCCTTTTGTATAAATCATCAGTGAGCGTGATGACTGCACCAAGATGTGAAGTGTCCCAGTGCAGCTTTAATATGAAATTTATCAACAGTTATTATCTGACTCTGCAAAGCATGAGGTACAGCCGTAGCTGAGAGGCTCTATAAAGAAAGCAATCTAGTGGCCATAATGTTATCTGGCAGCAGCTGGGAGACTGTGGGTGTGGAAGGTGAATGAGGAAGGTGCCGGCTACTGAACAGCCCTTTAGGTAGCGCAGTTCACCGTCATCTCCCGGGTGTGAATGTGTGTAACTGTGATGAAGTATGCATGCTTGTAAGAAGTAAAACTCAAAGTACAATATACAGCTGCAGACTGTAAACACACTGGAGATTACAGCAGCTTTTAACTGATTCATTCAGATTATTTTAGCAATTCACCACAGAAGGAAAGAAAGAAAGAAGGAAAGAAAGAAAGAAAGAAAGAAAGAAAGAAAGATAGAAAGAGAAACTGCGCCCAATAAATATTGCTCGAGGAGTGAAGTCATCTGACATTTAAGAGTCAGCCAGCCATGGCCAGCCAGAGTGCTGTGAGTGTGTGTTGTGTGTGTGTGTGTGTGTGCGTGCATGAGTGTGTGCAGGCAGGAGAGCCGAGAGGGCACGTTGCTCAGACAGAGTCATTATTTAGTGACACACAGATGACGGCGTGGCCTTATAACAGGGACTGCAAATGTACACAGGCATGTACACACACCACACACACACACACACACACACACACACACACACACATGCAGACACACTTACATCTATAAGGCCTGAGGTGTCAGGATTTTAATGAGAAGCATCAGTAACGTTACCTGTTGCTGCTCTTTTTCTTAAAGAGCACATGCACAGCTAATTATAAGCTAATCAATTGAGTCAGATGTTTTTTCCTCAGATTCAATATTTCAAAAACAGCAACAGTATTTACTAAGGGTGGGGGAAAAAAAAATCCACAGTGATAAACACTACACATACAGTAAAGTAAGGAAACACTTTGGGTTTCACACATTGCCAGGAAAAGCAGAATTAGACATCATGGCTGTATGCTAACTCTGTCATGGATAGGAAACGTTATCATATTGTGGTAACGTGCGGTCAAGCCAGCCATCACTTGCATCTCCGTAGTGAAATCGGCCGACGCTACAACTGTAGAGCTCCCATATACTGACATGTTGAATGCATTCAAACTGCCCCGATGGAGCTGACCATGGATGTATAAAGATAACAGAGCTAACAGGGGAGCTAAGAGCGAACAACGGACTTGGCGAAGTTAGCGGAAGTATACACGTGTGACTACGTCTGTTTTCAAAATAAGGTGTTAACAAAGGGAACTGTAAATTTTAGTACGCTAAAACAGTACGTGAGATATTTTAGTAGGTCCAAAACCTATGTATAAAACCAATAGTACGCAAATTGCATACTATTTCCAGTAAAATATTACAGTATGCAACACTGAACATTACGGTGGCAGAAATATCCCACAATGCAATGCGGTAGTGAAGACAACGTTGATAATACATGTCGACAGACAGTTCTGTAACATCAATAACACTTCAATTTAACTGTAAATATAAGATTTCACTTTGCTCGGTTTAATAAATATTTGAAATTAATTCAGACTTTGCATCTCACAAACCGTCGATTTTAACACATGAGGTTGGCACAGGTTACCATGGTTATGCGTCTCCAACCGGCAAGGGGGAAGTAATGACGTAAATTACTTCTCAGTGTGTCCGAAAAGACACATACTACTGTTTATTCGCACAAAGTATGTTGAACTTACTATTGTACTATCGTACACCTATTGTGTAGTTTATTTTTTTAAATTAACATCAACATAGTAGGAGTCATAGTTCCTCTGATGAAGTCAATGATTTCTGTCATTCAGATTAAACTAACATTACTGTGACATTATCATTGAGATCATGGAATGTTGCCTCTGTGACATCATAAATGACAATGTTACATAAACTGCAACATCATCATTGACATCATGGAATGTTGCCTCTGTGACATCATAAATGACAATGTTACATAAACTGCAACATCATCATTGACATCATAGAATGTTGCCTCTGTGACATCATAAATGATGATGTCATAGGAATGTCTATTCAGCTCTATATGTCAGCATTCTATCACGCTCTTTATGATGCTATTGTATTCTACTCTATATCAAAGCATTTGATCAGTAATTGTGATATTCTGTGCCGCTATATATGACAGCATTCTTTTCCATTCTAATGTCATTACAACTAATCAAAATGCAATTGTGGATATCTCTAATGTTAATTCCAGATAGTCAAGCTTAGCTATTAAATGTTAAAACAGCTTGCCATAGAATTGTCCAACGCAGACGCTAGGCTATGCCAATAAACATGTAGCCCAATCATCAAAATGACAGTGCCCTTCATTTTTTTAAAGGTCCCATATGTTTACATGCTGTAATGTTAAAAAAAACACGTTATTTTCCTCATGCTGTCTGCCTGACATATACCTGTATTCACCCTCTGTCTGAAACGCTCCGTTTTAGTGCATTTCAATGGAACTGCAACATAATTGCGTTGCTAGGCAACAGTTTAGGTCCATGTTTACTTTCTGTCAGCTGATGTCATTCACATACACTGCAACTTGAAATAAACTGGGACACATTTACATTTAAATGTTCCATATATCGTAGATTTGTGACATCACACATGCATAGTACTCCTGACTGCTTGTTTAAACCTGCTTAATAATAAAAGATACCTGAACATCTCACTTTTTATAATATGGGACCTTTAAGGCTTAGAACAGTTTGATAAATTTGACCGTATTTAGGTTTTTCAAATTAACATCAACATAGTAGTAGTCATAGTTCCTTCAATGAAGTCAATGATTTCTCACAGAGATTGACAGAGTAGTAGTAGACACATGGGACACTACAATTGCCAGAAAGTCTTGACAATCAGATTAAACTAACTCTCCTGTGACATCATCAGTGACATGATGGAATGTTGCCATTGTGATGTCATAAATGATGTCACATAAACTGTGACATCATAAGTGACATCAGGGAACGTCGTCGAAAGTTTACTTATAGAACTCCCGTTACGCCCATCAATCACAGATCAAAAAACAAGTGTTTTGTTGATACTGCCACGCGTAGGACGACAGGCCACTCGCAGACGGGGACCGAAGGCCGAAGACTCGCAGGTCCTCCACTGTCAGCAGACGGAAGGTTGCCGGACGCAGACGCAAGGCAACGCCATTAACCACGAAGGGAAAGCATTAATGCATTAAGCATTAATGCTTTTCATTTGTCTTAGTGTTTTTTTTTTAGGTAGCATATTTTACTTTATTTCGATTTTTTTAATCAACATTAACATAGTCGTATTCACAGTTCCCTTGATGAAGTCAATGATCTCCTTCATTCAGACTAAACTAACATTCCTGTGACATCATCAGTGGTTTCATCTGTGAGATCATAAATGATCATGTCACATAAACTGTGACATCATCAGTGACATCACAGTTTGTGGTTGTGTCCAAAATTCCAAACTAACATGCTATTTAGTACGCTAAAACAGTATGTGAGATATTTTAGTAGGTCCAAAACCTAAGTATAAAACCAATAGTACGCAAATTGCATACTATTTCCAGTAAAATATTACAGTATGCAACGCTGAACATTACGGTGGCAGAAATATCCCACAATGCAATGCGGTAGTGAAGACAACGTTGATAATACATGTCGACAGACAGTTCTGTAACATCAATAACACTTCAATTTAACTGTAAATATAAGATTTCACTTTGCTCGGTTTAATAAATATTTGAAATTAATTCAGACTTTGCATCTCACAAACCGTCGATTTTAACACATGAGGTTGGCACAGGTTACCATGGTTATGCGTCTCCAACCGGCAAGGGGGAAGTAATGACGTAAATTACTTCTCAGTGTGTCCGAAAAGACACATACTACTGTTTATTCGCACAAAGTATGTTGAACTTACTATTGTACTATCGTACACCTATTGTGTAGTTTATATTTTTAAATTAACATCAACATAGTAGGAGTCATAGTTCCTCTGATGAAGTCAATGATTTCTGTCATTCAGATTAAACTAACATTACTGCAACATTATCATTGAGATCATGGAATGTTGCCTTTGTGACATCATAAATGACAATGTTACATAAACTGCAACATTATCATTGACATCATAGAATGTTGCCTCTGTGAGATCATAAATGATGATGTCATAGGAATGTCTATTCAGCTCTATATGTCAGCATTCTATCACGCTCTTTATGATGCTATTGTATTCTACTCTATATCAAAGCATTTGATCAGTAATTGTGATATTCTGTGCCGCTATATATGACAGCATTCTTTTCCATTCTAATGTCATTACAACTAATCAAAATGCAATTGTGGATATCTCTAATGTTAATTCCAGATAGTCAAGCTTAGCTATTAAATGTTAAAACAGCTTGCCATAGAATTGTCCAACGCAGACGCTAGGCTATGCCAATAAACATGTAGCCCAATCATCAAAATGACAGTGCCCTTCATTTTTTTAAAGGTCCCATATGTATACATGCTGTAATGTTAAAAAAAACACGTTATTTTCCTCATGCTGTCTGCCTGACATATACCTGTATTCACCCTCTGTCTGAAACGCTCCGTTTTAGTGCATTTCAATGGAACTGCAACATAATTGCGCTGCTAGGCAACAGTTTAGGTCCATGTTTACTTTCTGTCAGCTGATGTCATTCACATACACTGCAACTTGAAATAAACTGGGACACATTTACATTTAAATGTTCCATATATCGTAGATTTGTGACATCACACATGCATAGTACTCCTGACTGCTTGTTTAAACCTGCTTAATAATAAAAGATACCTGAACATCTCACTTTTTATAATATGGGACCTTTAAGGCTTAGAACAGTTTGATAAATTTGACCGTATTTAGGTTTTTCAAATTAACATCAACATAGTAGTAGTCATAGTTCATTCAATGAAGTCAATGATTTCTCACAGAGATTGACAGAGTAGTAGTAGACACATGGGACACTACAATTGCCAGAAAGTCTTGACAATCAGATTAAACTAACTCTCCTGTGACATCATCAGTGACATGATGGAATGTTGCCATTGTGATGTCATAAATGATGTCACATAAACTGTGACATCATAAGTGACATCAGCGAACGTCGTCGAAAGTTTACTTATAGAACCCCCGTTACGCCCATCAATCACAGATCAAAAAACAAGTGTTTTGTTGATACTGCCACGCGTAGGACGACAGGCCACTCGCAGACAGGGACCGAAGGCCGACGACTCGCAGGTCCTCCACTGTCAGCAGACGGAAGGTTGCCGGACGCAGACGCAAGGCAACGCCATTAACCACGAAGGGAAAGCATTAATGCATTAAGCATTAATGCTTTTCATTTGTCTTAGTGTTTTTTTTTTAGGTAGCATATTTTACTTTATTTCGATTTTTTTAATCAACTTTAACATAGTCGTATTCACAGTTCCCTTGATGAAGTCAATGATCTCCTTCATTCAGACTAAACTAACATTCCTGTGACATCATCAGTGGTTTCATCTGTGAGATCATAAACGATCATGTCACATAAACTGACATCATCAGTGACATCACAGTTTGTGGTTGTGTCCAAAATTCCAAACTAACATGCTATTTAGTACGCTAAAACAGTATGTGAGATATTTTAGTAGGTCCAAAACTAAGTATAAAACCAATAGTACGCAAATTGCATACTATTTCCAGTAAAATATTACAGTATGCAACGCTGAACATTACGGTGGCAGAAATATCCCACAATGCAATGCGGTAGTGAAGACAACGTTGATAATACATGTCGACAGACAGTTCTGTAACATCAATAACACTTCAATTTAACTGTAAATATAAGATTTCACTTTGCTCGGTTTAATAAATATTTGAAATTAATTCAGACTTTGCATCTCACAAACCGTCGATTTTAACACATGAGGTTGGCACAGGTTACCATGGTTATGCGTCTCCAACCGGCAAGGGGGAAGTAATGACGTAAATTACTTCTCAGTGTGTCCGAAAAGACACATACTACTGTTTATTCGCACAAAGTATGTTGAACTTACTATTGTACTATCGTACACCTATTGTGTAGTTTATTTTTTTAAATTAACATCAACATAGTAGGAGTCATAGTTCCTCTGATGAAGTCAATGATTTCTGTCATTCAGATTAAACTAACATTACTGTGACATTATCATTGAGATCATGGAATGTTGCCTCTGTGACATCATAAATGATGATGTCATAGGAATGTCTATTCAGCTCTATATGTCAGCATTCTATCACGCTCTTTATGATGCTATTGTATTCTACTCTATATCAAAGCATTTGATCAGTAATTGTGATATTCTGTGCCGCTATATATGACAGCATTCTTTTCCGTTCTAATGTCATTACAACTAATCAAAATGCAATTGTGGATATCTCTAATGTTAATTCCAGATAGTCAAGCTTAGCTATTAAATGTTAAAACAGCTTGCCATAGAATTGTCCAACGCAGACGCTAGGCTATGCCAATAAACATGTAGCCCAATCATCAAAATGACAGTGCCCTTCATTTTTTTAAAGGTCCCATATGTATACATGCTGTAATGTTAAAAAAAAACTTTATTTTCCTCATGCTGTCTGCCTGACATATACCTGTATTCACCCTCTGTCTGAAACGCTCCGTTTTAGTGCATTTCAATGGAACTGCAACATAATTGCGTTGCTAGGCAACAGTTTAGGTCCATGTTTACTTTCTGTCAGCTGATGTCATTCACATACACTGCAACTTGAAATAAACTGGGACATATTTACATTTAAATGTTCCATATATCGTAGATTTGTGACATCACACATGCATAGTACTCCTGACTGCTTGTTTAAACCTGCTTAATAATAAAAGATACCTGAACATCTCACTTTTTATAATATGGGACCTTTAAGGCTTAGAACAGTTTGATAAATTTGACCGTATTTAGGTTTTTCAAATTAACATCAACATAGTAGTAGTCATAGTTCCTTCAATGAAGTCAATGATTTCTCACAGAGATTGACAGAGTAGTAGTAGACACATGGGACACTACAATTGCCAGAAAGTCTTGACAATCAGATTAAACTAACTCTCCTGTGACATCATCAGTGACATGATGGAATGTTGCCATTGTGATGTCATAAATGATGTCACATAAACTGTGACATCATAAGTGACATCAGGGAACGTCGTCGAAAGTTTACTTATAGAATCCCCGTTACGCCCATCAATCACAGATCAAAAAACAAGTGTTTTGTTGATACTGCCACGCGTAGGACGACAGGCCACTCGCAGACGGGGACCGAAGGCCGAAGACTCGCAGGTCCTCCACTGTCAGCAGACGGAAGGTTGCCGGACGCAGACGCAAGGCAACGCCATTAACCACGAAGGGAAAGCATTAATGCATTAAGCATTAATGCTTTTCATTTGTCTTAGTGTTTTTTTTTAGGTAGCATATTTTACTTTATTTCGATTTTTTTAATCAACTTTAACATAGTCGTATTCACAGTTCCCTTGATGAAGTCAATGATCTCCTTCATTCAGACTAAACTAACATTCCTGTGACATCATCAGTGGTTTCATCTGTGAGATCATAAACGATCATGTCACATAAACTGACATCATCAGTGACATCACAGTTTGTGGTTGTGTCCAAAATTCCAAACTAACATGCTATTTAGTACGCTAAAACAGTATGTGAGATATTTTAGTAGGTCCAAAACCTAAGTATAAAACCAATAGTACGCAAATTGCATACTATTTCCAGTAAAATATTACAGTATGCAACGCTGAACATTACGGTGGCAGAAATATCCCACAATGCAATGCGGTAGTGAAGACAACGTTGATAATACATGTCGACAGACAGTTCTGTAACATCAATAACACTTCAATTTAACTGTAAATATAAGATTTCACTTTGCTCGGTTTAATAAATATTTGAAATTAATTCAGACTTTGCATCTCACAAACCGTCGATTTTAACACATGAGGTTGGCACAGGTTACCATGGTTATGCGTCTCCAACCGGCAAGGGGGAAGTAATGACGTAAATTACTTCTCAGTGTGTCCGAAAAGACACATACTACTGTTTATTCGCACAAAGTATGTTGAACTTACTATTGTACTATCGTACACCTATTGTGTAGTTTATTTTTTTAAATTAACATCAACATAGTAGGAGTCATAGTTCCTCTGATGAAGTCAATGATTTCTGTCATTCAGATTAAACTAACATTACTGTGACATTATCATTGAGATCATGGAATGTTGCCTCTGTGACATCATAAATGATAATGTTACATAAACTGCAACATCATCATTGAGATCATGGAATGTTGCCTCTGTGACATCATAAATGACAATGTTACATAAACTGCAACATTATCATTGACATCATAGAATGTTGCCTCTGTGAGATCATAAATGATGATGTCATAGGAATGTCTATTCAGCTCTATATGTCAGCATTCTATCACGCTCTTTATGATGCTATTGTATTCTACTCTATATCAAAGCATTTGATCAGTAATTGTGATATTCTGTGCCGCTATATATGACAGCATTCTTTTCCATTCTAATGTCATTACAACTAATCAAAATGTAATTGTGGATATCTCTAATGTTAATTCCAGATAGTCAAGCTTAGCTATAAAATGTTAAAACAGCTTGCCATAGAATTGTCCAACGCAGACGCTAGGCTATGCCAATAAACATGTAGCCCAAGCATCAAAATGACAGTGCCCTTCATTTTTTTAAAGGTCCCATATGTATACATGCTGTAATGTTAAAAAAAGCACGTTATTTTCCTCATGCTGTCTGCCTGACATATACCTGTATTCACCCTCTGTCTGAAACGCTCCGTTTTAGTGCATTTCAATGGAACTGCAACATAATTGTGTTGCTAGGCAACAGTTTAGGTCCATGTTTACTTTCTGTCAGCTGATGTCATTCACATACACTGCAACTTGAAATAAACTGGGACACATTTACATTTAAATGTTCCATATATCGTAGATTTGTGACATCACACATGCATAGTACTCCTGACTGCTTGTTTAAACCTGCTTAATAATAAAAGATACCTGAACATCTCACTTTTTATAATATGGGACCTTTAAGGCTTAGAACAGTTTGATAAATTTGACCGTATTTAGGTTTTTCAAATTAACATCAACATAGTAGTAGTCATAGTTCCTTCAATGAAGTCAATGATTTCTCACAGAGATTGACAGAGTAGTAGTAGACACATGGGACACTACAATTGCCAGAAAGTCTTGACAATCAGATTAAACTAACTCTCCTGTGACATCATCAGTGACATGATGGAATGTTGCCATTGTGATGTCATAAATGATGTCACATAAACTGTGACATCATAAGTGACATCAGGGAACGTCGTCGAAAGTTTACTTATAGAACCCCCGTTACGCCCATCAATCACAGATCAAAAAACAAGTGTTTTGTTGATACTGCCACGCGTAGGACGACAGGCCACTCGCAGACGGGGACCGAAGGCCGAAGACTCGCAGGTCCTCCACTGTCAGCAGACGGAAGGTTGCCGGACGCAGACGCAAGGCAACGCCATTAACCACGAAGGGAAAGCATTAATGCATTAAGCATTAATGCTTTTCATTTGTCTTAGTGTTTTTTTTTAGGTAGCATATTTTACTTTATTTCGATTTTTTTAATCAACATTAACATAGTCGTATTCACAGTTCCCTTGATGAAGTCAATGATCTCCTTCATTCAGACTAAACTAACATTCCTGTGACATCATCAGTGGTTTCATCTGTGAGATCATAAATGATCATGTCACATAAACTGACATCATCAGTGACATCACAGTTTGTGGTTGTGTCCAAAATTCCAAACTAACATGCTATTTAGTACGCTAAAACAGTATGTGAGATATTTTAGTAGGTCCAAAACCTAAGTATAAAACCAATAGTACGCAAATTGCATACTATTTCCAGTAAAATATTACAGTATGCAACGCTGAACATTACGGTGGCAGAAATATCCCACAATGCAATGCGGTAGTGAAGACAACGTTGATAATACATGTCGACAGACAGTTCTGTAACATCAATAACACTTCAATTTAACTGTAAATATAAGATTTCACTTTGCTCGGTTTAATAAATATTTGAAATTAATTCAGACTTTGCATCTCACAAACCGTCGATTTTAACACATGAGGTTGGCACAGGTTACCATGGTTATGTGTCTCCAACCGGCAAGGGGGAAGTAATGACGTAAATTACTTCTCAGTGTGTCCGAAAAGACACATACTACTGTTTATTCGCACAAAGTATGTTGAACTTACTATTGTACTATCGTACACCTATTGTGTAGTTTATTTTTTTAAATTAACATCAACATAGTAGGAGTCATAGTTCCTCTGATGAAGTCAATGATTTCTGTCATTCAGATTAAACTAACATTACTGTGACATTATCATTGAGATCATGGAATGTTGCCTCTGTGACATCATAAATGACAATGTTACATAAACTGCAACATCATCATTGAGATCATGGAATGTTGCCTCTGTGACATCATAAATGACAATGTTACATAAACTGCAACATTATCATTGACATCATAGAATGTTGCCTCTGTGAGATCATAAATGATGATGTCATAGGAATGTCTATTCAGCTCTATATGTCAGCATTCTATCACGCTCTTTATGATGCTATTGTATTCTACTCTATATCAAAGCATTTGATCAGTAATTGTGATATTCTGTGCCGCTATATATGACAGCATTCTTTTCCGTTCTAATGTCATTACAACTAATCAAAATGTAATTGTGGATATCTCTAATGTTAATTCCAGATAGTCAAGCTTAGCTATTAAATGTTAAAACAGCTTGCCATAGAATTGTCCAACGCAGACGCTAGGCTATGCCAATAAACATGTAGCCCAATCATCAAAATGACAGTGCCCTTCATTTTTTTAAAGGTCCCATATGTATACATGCTGTAATGTTAAAAAAAACACGTTATTTTCCTCATGCTGTCTGCCTGACATATACCTGTATTCACCCTCTGTCTGAAACGCTCCGTTTTAGTGCATTTCAATGGAACTGCAACATAATTGCGTTGCTAGGCAACAGTTTAGGTCCATGTTTACTTTCTGTCAGCTGATGTCATTCACATACACTGCAACTTGAAATAAACTGGGACACATTTACATTTAAATGTTCCATATATCGTAGATTTGTGACATCACACATGCATAGTACTCCTGACTGTTTGTTTAAACCTGCTTAATAATAAAAGATACCTGAACATCTCACTTTTTATAATATGGGACCTTTAAGGCTTAGAACAGTTTGATAAATTTGACCGTATTTAGGTTTTTCAAATTAACATCAACATAGTAGTAGTCATAGTTCCTTCAATGAAGTCAATGATTTCTCACAGAGATTGACAGAGTAGTAGTAGACACATGGGACACTACAATTGCCAGAAAGTCTTGACAATCAGATTAAACTAACTCTCCTGTGACATCATCAGTGACATGATGGAATGTTGCCATTGTGATGTCATAAATGATGTCACATAAACTGTGACATCATAAGTGACATCAGGGAACGTCGTCGAAAGTTTACTTATAGAACCCCCGTTACGCCCATCAATCACAGATCAAAAAACAAGTGTTTTGTTGATACTGCCACGCGTAGGACGACAGGCCACTCGCAGACGGGGACCGAAGGCCGAAGACTCGCAGGTCCTCCACTGTCAGCAGACGGAAGGTTGCCGGACGCAGACGCAAGGCAACGCCATTAACCACGAAGGGAAAGCATTAATGCATTAAGCATTAATGCTTTTCATTTGTCTTAGCGTTTTTTTTTAGGTAGCATATTTTACTTTATTTCGATTTTTTTAATCAACATTAACATAGTCGTATTCACAGTTCCCTTGATGAAGTCAATGATCTCCTTCATTCAGACTAAACTAACATTCCTGTGACATCATCAGTGGTTTCATCTGTGAGATCATAAATGATCATGTCACATAAACTGTGACATCATCAGTGACATCACAGTTTGTGGTTGTGTCCAAAATTCCAAACTAACATGCTATTTAGTACGCTAAAACAGTATGTGAGATATTTTAGTAGGTCCAAAACCTAAGTATAAAACCAATAGTACGCAAATTGCATACTATTTCCAGTAAAATATTACAGTATGCAACGCTGAACATTACGGTGGCAGAAATATCCCACAATGCAATGCGGTAGTGAAGACAACGTTGATAATACATGTCGACAGACAGTTCTGTAACATCAATAACACTTCAATTTAACTGTAAATATAAGATTTCACTTTGCTCAGTTTAATAAATATTTGAAATTAATTCAGACCTTGCATCTCACAAACCGTCGATTTTAACACATGAGGTTGGCACAGGTTACCATGGTTATGCGTCTCCAACCGGCAAGGGGGAAGTAATGACGTAAATTACTTCTCAGTGTGTCCGAAAAGACACATACTACTGTTTATTCGCACAAAGTATGTTGAACTTACTATTGTACTATCGTACACCTATTGTGTAGTTTATTTTTTTAAATTAACATCAACATAGTAGGAGTCATAGTTCCTCTGATGAAGTCAATGATTTCTGTCATTCAGATTAAACTAACATTACTGTGACATTATCATTGAGATCATGGAATGTTGCCTCTGTGACATCATAAATGACAATGTTACATAAACTGCAACATTATCATTGACATCATAGAATGTTGCCTCTGTGACATCATAAATGATAATGTTACATAAACTGCAACATTATCATTGACATCATAGAATGTTGCCTCTGTGAGATCATAAATGATGATGTCATAGGAATGTCTATTCAGCTCTATATGTCAGCGTTCTATCACGCTCTTTATGATGCTATTGTATTCTACTCTATATCAAAGCATTTGATCAGTAATTGTGATATTCTGTGCCGCTATATATGACAGCATTCTTTTCCATTCTAATGTCATTACAACTAATCAAAATGCAATTGTGGATATCTCTAATGTTAATTCCAGATAGTCAAGCTTAGCTATTAAATGTTAAAACAGCTTGCCATAGAATTGTCCAACGCAGACGCTAGGCTATGCCAATAAACATGTAGCCCAATCATCAAAATGACAGTGCCCTTCATTTTTTTAAAGGTCCCATATGTATACATGCTGTAATGTTAAAAAAAACACGTTATTTTCCTCATGCTGTCTGCCTGACATATACCTGTATTCACCCTCTGTCTGAAAACGCTCCGTTTTAGTGCATTTCAATGGAACTGCAACATAATTGCGTTGCTAGGCAACAGTTTAGGTCCATGTTTACTTTCTGTCAGCTGATGTCATTCACATACACTGCAACTTGAAATAAACTGGGACACATTTACATTTAAATGTTCCATATATCGTAGATTTGTGACATCACACATGCATAGTACTCCTGACTGCTTGTTTAAACCTGCTTAATAATAAAAGATACCTGAACATCTCACTTTTTTATAATATGGGACCTTTAAGGCTTAGAACAGTTTGATAAATTTGACCGTATTTAGGTTTTTCAAATTAACATCAACATAGTAGTAGTCATAGTTCCTTCAATGAAGTCAATGATTTCTCACAGAGATTGACAGAGTAGTAGTAGACACATGGGACACTACAATTGCCAGAAAGTCTTGACAATCAGATTAAACTAACTCTCCTGTGACATCATCAGTGACATGATGGAATGTTGCCATTGTGATGTCATAAATGATGTCACATAAACTGTGACATCATAAGTGACATCAGGGAACGTCGTCGAAAGTTTACTTATAGAACCCCCGTTACGCCCATCAATCACAGATCAAAAAACAAGTGTTTTGTTGATACTGCCACGCGTAGGACGACAGGCCACTCGCAGACGGGGACCGAAGGCCGAAGACTCGCAGGTCCTCCACTGTCAGCAGACGGAAGGTTGCCGGACGCAGACGCAAGGCAACGCCATTAACCACGAAGGGAAAGCATTAATGCATTAAGCATTAATGCTTTTCATTTGTCTTAGTGTTTTTTTTTTAGGTAGCATATTTTACTTTATTTCGATTTTTTTAATCAACATTAACATAGTCGTATTCACAGTTCCCTTGATGAAGTCAATGATCTCCTTCATTCAGACTAAACTAACATTCCTGTGACATCATCAGTGGTTTCATCTGTGAGATCATAAATGATCATGTCACATAAACTGTGACATCATCAGTGACATCACAGTTTGTGGTTGTGTCCAAAATTCCAAACTAACATGCTATTTAGTACGCTAAAACAGTATGTGAGATATTTTAGTAGGTCCAAAACCTAAGTATAAAACCAATAGTATGCAAATTGCATACTATTTCCAGTAAAATATTACAGTATGCAACGCTGAACATTACGGTGGCAGAAATATCCCACAATGCAATGCGGTAGTGAAGACAACGTTGATAATACATGTCGACAGACAGTTCTGTAACATCAATAACACTTCAATTTAACTGTAAATATAAGATTTCACTTTGCTCGGTTTAATAAATATTTGAAATTAATTCAGACTTTGCATCTCACAAACCGTCGATTTTAACACATGAGGTTGGCACAGGTTACCATGGTTATGCGTCTCCAACCGGCAAGGGGGAAGTAATGACGTAAATTACTTCTCAGTGTGTCCGAAAAGACACATACTACTGTTTATTCGCACAAAGTATGTTGAACTTACTATTGTACTATCGTACACCTATTGTATAGTTTATTTTTTTAAATTAACATCAACATAGTAGGAGTCATAGTTCCTCTGATGAAGTCAATGATTTCTGTCATTCAGATTAAACTAACATTACTGTGACATTATCATTGAGATCATGGAATGTTGCCTCTGTGACATCATAAATGACAATGTTACATAAACTGCAACATCATCATTGAGATCATGGAATGTTGCCTCTGTGACATCATGATTGATAATGTTACATAAACTGCAACATCATCATTGACATCATAGAATGTTGCCTCTGTGAGATCATAAATGATGATGTCATAGGAATGTCTATTCAACTCTATATGTCAGCATTCTATCACGCTCTTTATGATGCTATTGTATTCTACTCTATATCAAAGCATTTGATCAGTAATTGTGATATTCTGTGCCGCTATATATTACAGCATTCTTTTCCATTCTAATGTCATTACAACTAATCAAAATGCAATTGTGGATATCTCTAATGTTAATTCCAGATAGTCAAGCTTAGCTATTAAATGTTAAAACAGCTTGCCATAGAATTGTCCAACGCAGACGCTAGGCTATGCCAATAAACATGTAGCCCAATCATCAAAATGACAGTGCCCTTCATTTTTTTAAAGGTCCCATATGTATACATGCTGTAATGTTAAAAAAAACACGTTATTTTCCTCATGCTGTCTGCCTGACATATACCTGTATTCACCCTCTGTCTGAAACGCTCCGTTTTAGTGCATTTCAATGGAACTGCAACATAATTGCGTTGCTAGGCAACAGTTTAGGTCCATGTTTACTTTCTGTCAGCTGATGTCATTCACATACACTGCAACTTGAAATAAACTGGGACACATTTACATTTAAATGTTCCATATATCGTAGATTTGTGACATCACACATGCATAGTACTCCTGACTGCTTGTTTAAACCTGCTTAATAATAAAAGATACCTGAACATCTCACTTTTTATAATATGGGACCTTTAAGGCTTAGAACAGTTTGATAAATTTGACCGTATTTAGGTTTTTCAAATTAACATCAACATAGTAGTAGTCATAGTTCCTTCAATGAAGTCAATGATTTCTCACAGAGATTGACAGAGTAGTAGTAGACACATGGGACACTACAATTGCCAGAAAGTCTTGACAATCAGATTAAACTAACTCTCCTGTGACATCATCAGTGACATGATGGAATGTTGCCATTGTGATGTCATAAATGATGTCACATAAACTGTGACATCATAAGTGACATCAGGGAACGTCGTCGAAAGTTTACTTATAGAACCCCCGTTACGCCCATCAATCACAGATCAAAAAACAAGTGTTTTGTTGATACTGCCACGCGTAGGACGACAGGCCACTCGCAGACGGGGACCGAAGGCCGAAGACTCGCAGGTCCTCCACTGTCAGCAGACGGAAGGTTGCCGGACGCAGACGCAAGGCAACGCCATTAACCACGAAGGGAAAGCATTAATGCATTAAGCATTAATGCTTTTCATTTGTCCTTAGTGTTTTTTTTTAGGTAGCATATTTTACTTTATTTCGATTTTTTTAATCAACATTAACATAGTCGTATTCACAGTTCCCTTGATGAAGTCAATGATCTCCTTCATTCAGACTAAACTAACATTCCTGTGACATCATCAGTGGTTTCATCTGTGAGATCATAAATGATCATGTCACATAAACTGTGACATCATCAGTGACATCACAGTTTGTGGTTGTGTCCAAAATTCCATACTAACATGCTATTTAGTACGCTAAAAACAGTATGTGAGATATTTTAGTAGGTCCAAAACCTAAGTATAAAACCAATAGTACGCAAATTGCATACTATTTCCAGTAAAATATTACAGTATGCAACGCTGAACATTACGGTGGCAGAAATATCCCACAATGCAATGCGGTAGTGAAGACAACGTTGATAATACATGTCGACAGACAGTTCTGTAACATCAATAACACTTCAATTTAACTGTAAATATAAGATTTCACTTTGCTCGGTTTAATAAATATTTGAAATTAATTCAGACTTTGCATCTCACAAACCGTCGATTTTAACACATGAGGTTGGCACAGGTTACCATGGTTATGCGTCTCCAACCGGCAAGGGGGAAGTAATGACGTAAATTACTTCTCAGTGTGTCCGAAAAGACACATACTACTGTTTATTCGCACAAAGTATGTTGAATTTACTATTGTACTATCGTACACCTATTGTGTAGTTTATTTTTTAAATTAACATCAACATAGTAGGAGTCATAGTTCCTCTGATGAAGTCAATGATTTCTGTCATTCAGATTAAACTAACATTACTGTGACATTATCATTGAGATCATGGAATGTTGCCTTTGTGACATCATAAATGACAATGTTACATAAACTGCAACATTATCATTGACATCATAGAATGTTGCCTCTGTGAGATCATAAATGATGATGTCATAGGAATGTCTATTCAGCTCTATATGTCAGCATTCTATCACACTCTTTATGATGCTATTGTATTCTACTCTATATCAAAGCATTTGATCAGTAATTGTGATATTCTGTGCCGCTATATATGACAGCATTCTTTTCCGTTCTAATGTCATTACAACTAATCAAAATGCAATTGTGGATATCTCTAATGTTAATTCCAGATAGTCAAGCTTAGCTATTAATGTTAAAACAGCTTGCCATAGAATTGTCCAACGCAGACGCTAGGCTATGCCAATAAACATGTAGCCCAATCATCAAAATGACAGTGCCCTTCATTTTTTTAAAGGTCCCATATGTATACATGCTGTAATGTTAAAAAAAACACGTTATTTTCCTCATGCTGTCTGCCTGACATATACCTGTATTCACCCTCTGTCTGAAACGCTCCGTTTTAGTGCATTTCAATGGAACTGCAACATAATTGCGTTGCTAGGCAACAGTTTAGGTCCATGTTTACTTTCTGTCAGCTGATGACATTCACATACACTGCAACTTGAAATAAACTGGGACACATTTACATTTAAATGTTCCATATATCGTAGATTTGTGACATCACACATGCATAGTACTCCTGACTGCTTGTTTAAACCTGCTTAATAATAAAAGATACCTGAACATCTCACTTTTTATAATATGGGACCTTTAAGGCTTAGAACAGTTTGATAAATTTGACCGTATTTAGGTTTTTCAAATTAACATCAACATAGTAGTAGTCATAGTTCCTTCAATGAAGTCAATGATTTCTCACAGAGATTGACAGAGTAGTAGTAGACACATGGGACACTACAATTGTCAGAAAGTCTTGACAATCAGATTAAAACTAACTCTCCTGTGACATCATCAGTGACATGATGGAATGTTGCCATTGTGATGTCATAAATGATGTCACATAAACTGTGACATCATAAGTGACATCAGGGAACGTCGTCGAAAGGTTACTTATAGAACCCCCGTTACGCCCATCAATCACAGATCAAAAACAAGTGTTTTGTTGATACTGCCACGCGTAGGACGACAGGCCACTCGCAGACGGGGACCGAAGGCCCGAAGACTCGCAGGTCCTCCACTGTCAGCAGACGGAAGGTTGCCGGACGCAGACGCAAGGCAACGCCATTAACCACGAAGGGAAAGCATTAATGCATTAAGCATTAATGCTTTTCATTTGTCTTAGTGTTTTTTTTTAGGTAGCATATTTTACTTTATTTCGATTTTTTTAATCAACATTAACATAGTCGTATTCACAGTTCCCTTGATGAAGTCAATGATCTCCTTCATTCAGACTAAACTAACATTCCTGTGACATCATCAGTGGTTTCATCTGTGAGATCATAAATGATCATGTCACATAAACTGTGACATCATCAGTGACATCACAGTTTGTGGTTGTGTCCAAAATTCCAAACTAACATGCTATTTAGTACGCTAAAACAGTATGTGAGATATTTTAGTAGGTCCAAAACCTAAGTATAAAACCAATAGTACGCAAATTGCATACTATTTCCAGTAAAATATTACAGTATGCAACGCTGAACATTACGGTGGCAGAAATATCCCACAATGCAATGCGGTAGTGAAGACAACGTTGATAATACATGTCGACAGACAGTTCTGTAACATCAATAACACTTCAATTTAACTGTAAATATAAGATTTCACTTTGCTCGTTTTAATAAATATTTGAAATTAATTCAGACTTTGCATCTCACAAACCGTCGATTTTAACACATGAGGGTTGGCACAGGTTACCATGGTTATGCGTCTCCACCGGCAAGGGGGAAGTAAATGGACGATAAATTACTTCTCAGCTGCTGTCCGAAAAAGACACATACTACTGGTTTTTTCGCACAAAGTATGTTGACTTACTATTGTACTATCGTACACCTATTGTGTAGTTTATTTTTTTTAAATTAACATCAACATAGTAGGCGTCATAGTTCCTCTGATGAAGTTCAATGATATTCTGTCATTCAGATTAAACTAACATTACTGTGACACTTATCATTGAGATCCTGGAAGGTTGCCTCTGTGACATCATAAAATGACAATGTTACATAAACTGCAACATATCATTGGACATCCATAGAATGTTGCCTCTGTGAGATCATAAATGATGATGTCATAGGAATGTCTATTCAGCTCTATATGTCAGCATTCTATCACGCTCTTTATGATGCTATTGTATTCTACTCTATATCAAAGCATTTGATCAGTAATTGTGATATTCTGTGCCGCTATATATGACAGCATTCTTTTCCGTTCTAATGTCATTACAACTAATCAAAATGCAATTGTGGATATCTCTAATGTTAATTCCAGATAGTCAAGCTTAGCTATTAAATGTTAAAACAGCTTGCCATAGAATTGTCCAACGCAGACGCTAGGCTATGCCAATAACATGTAGCCCAATCATCAAAATGACAGTGCCCTTCATTTTTTTAAAGGTCCCATATGTATACATGCTGTAATGTTAAAAAAACACGTTATTTTCCTCATGCTGTCTGCCTGACATATACCTGTATTCACCCTCTGTCTGAAACGCTCCGTTTTAGTGCATTTCAATGGAACTGCAACATAATTGCGTTGCTAGGCAACAGTTAGGTCCATGTTTACTTTCTGTCAGCTGATGTCATTCACATACACTGCAACTTGAAATAAACTGGACACATTTACATTTAAATGTTCCATATATCGTAGATTTGTGACATCACACATGCATAGTACTCCTGACTGCTTGTTTAAACCTGCTTAATAATAAAAGATACCTGAACATCTCACTTTTTATAATATGGGACCTTTAAGGCTTAGAACAGTTTGATAAATTTGACCGTATTTAGGTTTTTCAAATTAACATCAACATAGTAGTAGTCATAGTTCCTTCAATGAAGTCAATGATTTCTCACAGAGATTGACAGAGTAGTAGTAGACACATGGGACACTACAATTGCCAGAAAGTCTTGACAATCAGATTAAACTAACATTACTGTGACATTATCATTGAGATCATGGAATGTTGCCTCTGTGACATCATAAATGACAATGTTACATAAACTGCAACATCATAAGTGAATCAGGAACGTCGTCGAAAGTTTACTTATAGAACCCCCGTTACGCCCATCAATCACAGATCAAAAAACAAGTGTTTTGTTGATACCTGCCACGCGTAGGACGACAGGCCACTCGCAGACGGGGGACCGAAGCCGAAGACCTCGCGGTCCTCCACTGTCAGCAGACGGAAGGTTGCCGGACGCAGACGCAAGGCAACGCCATTAACCACGAAGGGAAAGCATTAATGCATTAAGCATTTAATGCTTTTCATTTGTCTTAGTGTTTTTTTTTAGGTAGCATATTTTACTTTATTTCGATTTTTTTAATCAACATTAACATAGTCGTATTCACAGTTCCCTTGATGAAGTCATGATCTCCTTCATTCAGACTAAACTAACATTCCTGTGACATCATCAGTGGTTTCATCTGTGAGATCCATAAATGATCATGTCACATAAACTGTGAAATCATCAGTGACATCACAGTTTGTGGTTGTGTCCAAAATTCCAAACTAACATGCTATTTAGTACGCTAAAACAGTATGGTGAGATATTTTAGTAGGTCCAAACCTAAGTATAAAACCAATAGTACGCAAATTGCATACTATTTCCCAGTAAAATATTACAGTATGCAACGCTGAACATTACGGTGCAGAAATATCCCACAATGCAATGCGGTAGTGAAGACAACGATTGATAATACATGTCGACAGACAGTTCTGTAACATCAATAACACTTCAATTTAACTGTAAAATATAAGATTTCACTTTGCTCGGTTTAATAAATATTTGAAATTAATTCAGACTTTGCATCTCACAAACCGTCGATTTTAACACATGAGGTTGGCACAGGTTACATGGTTACTGCGTCTCCAACCGGCAAGGGGGAAGTAATGACGTAAATTACTTCTCAGTGTGTCCGAAAAGACACATACTACTGTTTATTCGCACAAAGTATGTTGAACTTACTATTGTACTATCGTACACCTATTGTGTAGTTTATTTTTTTAAATTAACATCAACATAGTAGGAGTCATAGTTCCTCTGATGAAGTCAATGATTTCTGTCATTCAGATTAAACTAACATTACTGTGACATTATCATTGAGATCATGGAATGTTGCCTCTGTGACATCATAAATGACAATGTTACATAAACTGCAACATCATCATTGAGATCATGGAATGTTGCCTCTGTGACAT
This sequence comes from Sebastes umbrosus, assembly GCF_015220745.1. Taxonomy (NCBI): domain Eukaryota; kingdom Metazoa; phylum Chordata; class Actinopteri; order Perciformes; family Sebastidae; genus Sebastes; species Sebastes umbrosus. The sequence continues at coordinate 8,016,326 of NC_051282.1, read as the reverse complement.
CATAAATGACAATGTTACATAAACTGCAACATTATCATTGACATCATAGAATGTTGCCTCTGTGAGATCATAAATGATGATGTCATAGGAATGTCTATTCAGCTCTATATGTCAGCATTCTATCACGCTCTTTATGATGCTATTGTATTCTACTCTATATCAAAGCATTTGATCAGTAATTGTGATATTCTGTGCCGCTATATATGACAGCATTCTTTTCCGTTCTAATGTCATTACAACTAATCAAAATGCAATTGTGGATATCTCTAATGTTAATTCCAGATAGTCAAGCTTAGCTATTAAATGTTAAAACAGCTTGCATGGAATTGTCCAACGCAGACGCTAGGCTATGCCAATAAACATGTAGCCCAATCATCAAACTGACAGTGCCCTTCATTTTTTTAAAGGTCCCATATGTTTACATTGCTGTAATGTTAAAAAAAACACTTATTTTCCTCATGCTGTCTGCCTGACATATACCTGTATTCACCCTCTGTCTGAAACGCTCCGTTTTAGTGCATTTCAATGGAACTGCAACATAATTGCGTTGCTAGGCAACAGTTTAGGTCCATGTTACTTTCTGTCAGCTGATGTCATTCACATACACTGCAACTTGAAATAAACTGGGACACATTTACATTTAAATGTTCCATATATCGTAGATTTGTGACATCACACATGCATAGTACTCCTGACTGCTTGTTTAAACCTGCTTAATAATAAAAGATACCTGAACATCTCACTTTTTATAATATGGACCTTTAAGGCTTAGAACAGTTGATAAATTTGACCGTATTTAGGTTTTCAAATTAACATCAACATAGTAGTAGTCATAGTTCCTTCAATGAAGTCAATGATTTTGTTCATTCAGATTAAACTAAATTACTGTGACATTATCATTGAGATCATGGAATGTGCCTCTGTGACATATATAAATGACAATGTTACCATAAACTGCAACATCATCAATTGAGATCATGGAATGTTGCCTCTGTGACATCATAAATGACAATGTTACATAAACTGAACATATCATTGACACATAGAATGTTGCCTCTGTGAGACATAAATGATGATGTCATAGGAAGTCTATTCAGCCTCTATATGTCAGCATTCTATCAGCTCTTTATGATGCTATGTATTCTACTCTATATCAAAGCATTTGATCAGTAATTGTGATATTCTGTGCCGCTATATATGACAGCATTCTTTCCGTTCTAATGTCTTACAACTAATCAAAATGCAATTGTGGATATCTCTAATGTTAATTCCAGATAGTCAAGCTTTAGCTATTAAATGTTAAAACAGCTTGCCATAGAATTGTCCAACGCAGACGCTAGGCTATGCCAATAAAAATGTAGCCCAAGCATCAAAATGACAGTGCCCTTCATTTTTTTAAAGGTCCATATGATACATGCTGTAATGTTAAAAAAAACACGTTATTTCTCATGCTGTCTGCCTGACATAATACCTGTATTACCCTCTGTCTAAAACGCTCCAGGTTTTAGTGCATTCAATGGAAAACTGCAACATAATTGCGTTGCTAGGCAACAGTTTAGGTCCATGTTTACTTTCTGTCAGTGATGTCATTCACATACACTGCAACTTGAAATATACTGGGACACATTTACATTAAATGTCCATATATCGTAGATTTGTGACATCACACATGCATAGTACTCCTGACTGCTTGTTTAAACTGAATAATAAAAGATACCTG